>NW_025536513.1:5000-22500 GCF_020615455.1 Coregonus clupeaformis
ACAGTAGAGAGGCTGACACTGTTGATACCCTCAAAATTTTAATGGTCCTCAATGATCTTCTGCTGAATTTCGCTCAGTTTAATGGCATTGTTCTCACGGACCATATCAACAATTAGGGTCTCTTGGTGTGGGGGAGAACATACCTGTCCTCCCACCCCCATGTGGCAGTCTTTCAATTCTACAAAAGAGAACATGGAGTTACAAAAAATATACATGGAATACTAGGCCTACAAACAGTTAGACCAACCCTCCATTACAATACTACAGTACATTGGTACAGTGATGTACTGAAACATATATTTACTTACAGTATACTGTGGTACAGTATATAGTATGTCATACAGTAATTGCTGTCAACATTTACATACTGTACTATAATGTCAAAAAAAGGTAATTACCTGTTCTCTTCTCTAAATCTTCGGATTATGGTGGACACAGTGAATCTACTGATGTTTGGTTGTACCCTTTGTCCAGCCTCCCTCATGCTCATACCATGGACAAGAACATGGTCAATCACAGTAGCTCTGATTTCATCAGATATTACTGTTCTTTGTCTTCGCTGACCACCTCGACCACCTCGACCTCCTCTCACACGAACTCTTCCTCTCAGATTTCTATCCATTGTAGGGCCTCACAAACCAGTGCTCTCTGAACTGGCTTACTGTATATGTTCCCTCACATTATTAGCCACAAGTGTGATACATTTTGAGTTGTTGTGTTCAAGTGGTGACACCTGTGCTCTAATTGTGTTTGACTTTTGTCACCTGTGCTCACCATTATGCAGCACGGGTGCATCACAATGAAAATGTGTTGGCAAGTTATGTCTAAACAGGTGAAAAGTGCTTATGGTTTTGCCAAAAG
Organism: Coregonus clupeaformis; assembly: GCF_020615455.1. Taxonomy (NCBI): domain Eukaryota; kingdom Metazoa; phylum Chordata; class Actinopteri; order Salmoniformes; family Salmonidae; genus Coregonus; species Coregonus clupeaformis. Next base: position 5,862 of record NW_025536513.1, read on the forward strand.
AGTGATTGATTCAATCAGTGGGTTCAGGCAACTGAGCATTTGGTTCAGACAATAGGGTTTAGTGTTTTAGCAATTGAGAAAAACTGTATTTGGTTTAACTTGCCAGTTTATCTATTCCCGCTGTTAAAATACACCTCTGCATCAAAAAAATGTGACCTCTGCATCAAAAACACACACATACAAACGCCCGTATGCTGTCAACAGAGACAATATTTTTGTTTCCTGAGAGAGAGAGAGGGAGAGAGAGATAGATATATATATATTTGGGACGCACTCTGTATTTTATCTCAAGGTAGTCTGCTATGGAGAGTAAAACTAGTATACTATGGAGAGTACAGACTAGTCTGCTATGGAGAGTACAGACTAGTCTGCTATGGAGAGTATAGACTAGTCTGCTATGGAGAGTACAGACTAGTCTGCTATGGAGAGTATACTCTTTGTTAGCAAATGGTTCTAAACCCTAATAAACACTTTTTTCTGAGAGTTAGATAGGCCCATGGTGGTTATTTACATTTTAGTCATTTAGCAGACGCTTTTATCCAGAGCAACTTACAGTTAGTGAGTGCATACATTTTCATACTGGCCCCCCGTGGGAATTGAACCCACAATCCTGGCGTTGCGAACGCCATGCTCTACCGACTGAGCTACTCGAGCCTACGAGTGATTGTCTTGAGAATAGAACATGTGCAAAAAATAGGCTAGAAACTTCTAAGTACTAAAGTGGCGACTGGTGAATGTGCTGCTTGTGCTATGTGGCTAGTAGGCCTATGTTAGTGAGTGAAAGTGTTAGCAGACATAAAGAGAGAGAGAGAGAGAGAGAGAGAGAGAGAGAGAGAGAGAGAGAGAGAGACTAACCAAATTATTTATCTTTATATTCAATAGAAATGGTTGTGATAATGGTTGTGATAATGGTTGGATAGAGGAGGTGCAACCAAGAAGAGTAGTAATATGTTGGGACGCTGCATCAGTGTTGTAGTTTAATATCTGGAAAGTCAGAACGTGAGGATTTATTGTTAGAAATAATGATGCTGTTGTTGGGGTTTACAAAGAAATGGTATTGAAATTCAGTTCTGTTGGATTCCGGCTCATACATGAGTTTATGGAAATTATATAGTAGATACTGTATAATAGCAAAAAGAGCAGTGAAAAATACTGTTGTGGATATACAGGTGCAGTTGGGTAGAGGGGAAATTAAAACATTGATTTGGAAAAATGGGTTAGATTGCTGGAAGAGACAATGGGATGAAAGTTTTAAGGGCAGACATGTTGATAGTACAAGGAAATCTGTACGGGAGGTGGTGTCCTATAATGGGAACAGAAGGGAGGAGGTTACGTTGTGTAGGATGAGATTAGGGCATACGGGATTGAATTGATCTTTGAAACTGATAGGGAAACATCAGTCAATTGAAATAAAATCATTAGCCACTAATCTATGGATTTCACATGACTGGGAATACGGAAATGCATCTGATGGTCACAAATACCTTAAATAAAAATGGGGCTCACAGTATTTTTGTGCATTCAAATTACCATCGATAAAATGCAATTGTGTTCGTTGTCCGTAGCTTATGCCTGCCCATACCATAACCCCACAGCCACCATGGGGCTCTCTGTTCACAACATTGACATCAGCAAACCGCTCGCCCACACGTCGCCATACACATGGTCTGAGGTTGTGAGGCCAGTTGGATGTACTGCCAAATTCTCTAAAACGACGTTGGAAGCGGCAACAGCTCTGGTGGACATTCCTGCAGTCAGCATGCCAATTGCACGCTCCCTCAAAACTTGAGACATCTGTGGCATTGTGTTGTGTGACAAAACTGCACATTTTAATGTGGCCTTTTATTGTCCCCAGCACAAGGTGCACCTGTGTAATGATCATGCTGTTTAATCAGCTTCTTGATATGCCACACTTGTCAAGTGGATGGATTATCTTGTCAAAGGCGAAAGCTTACTAACAAAGATGTAAACAAATTGATTCACAAAAATTTAGAGAAATACACTTTTTTGTACGTATGAAACATTTCTGGGATCTTTTATAATAATAATATGCCATTTAGCAGACGGCTTTTTATCCAAAGCGACTTACCGTCATGCGTGCATACATTTTTGTGTATGGGTGGTCCCGGGGATCGAACCCACTACCCTGGCGTTACAAGCACCGTGCTCTACCAGCTGAGCTACAGAGGACCACAACTTTTATTTCAGCTCATGGAATATGAGACCAACACTTTGCATATTGCGTTTTATAATTTTTGTTCAGTGTATTTTGTCAAATGTATGATGCAGAGAAGGAGTGGTTGTTTAACAGGGTCAGAGAGGTTGGATGGGAATTCAGGGTTAAGAGAATATAGTGGTATAGATAGGTCGTGACCGTCTCACTCCAGTACAGTAGGTGGCGGTGTACGCACCTGTCAGTTGGTTGCGATTCGCGAAATAAAATTGAAAGAAAGAAGAAGAGTTGCATTTGGAAAGAGGAGAGACGCTGAAGAAAGACGTAGACAGAGGACGGTAAAGGGGAAAGGAGAAGAGAGGAGGCAATAGTAAATAAATCAGGAATAGCATTTCTTTTGTCTACGTAACGTTAGGTGTTCCGTAGAACACGGAAAAGTCCACCGCTTTTACGTTACAACAGCACGAGGACAGAGAGAGGAGAGCCACACGGAAGATTTTCTCTTTGTGCTTAAAATAAGTGTAGACGCTGCTGCTGGTTTGTCGGTTATCCTATACCTTTATTTTTATACGCTGAATTCTAATAGCCTAAATAGCCAATTCTAGAACCTATTCTTTTAAGGTCATTTGGTGATTTGGAAACCACAAAGTGAACCTAATGCCATGCTCTTTTTTGCAAGAAGGGAACAATAGCAGTAATATACTTGAATTTTCTAGCTACTCCTTATGAGAATCACTGCTGCTTCAGCAACCACCAACAATACTAAACAACGCGTCTGAAATTCGCACTACCAACAGAACTTCCAGGATTTTCCTCAGCGGACCGACAATGGCTGCGGTTACCAGCCCAGAGACGAGCCCTCAACCCCGGGTATATTTCCAGACGGTAGCCACCGGTTCAACCGAAGAACCGGAGACCCCTGTTCGGAAGCAAGGGCGAGTAACCGTCAAATATGACCGAAAAAGAACTAAGAAAGAGACTAAATCTGGAGGAATGGATAATCGACCAGCTAACGGATCTTTACAACTGTGAGGTGAGATGCCGACAATAAATAATATTAGTTATATGTTGCAAATGGCACCATATTGTGTTGACCAGGTACTATAAGGGCAATGGTCAAAAGTAGTACACTAGGGAATAGGGCAGTGGTTCCCAACCAGGGTACTTGGCCTATCCACAGGGGCTACTTGAGAAGACTCATGAGACCAAAGACCTACTGGTAAAATGCAAATGAGGCGGTACTTCAGGGGTACTCCAGGCCTAGCAAAATTCAGTTGGTGGTACAGTAACGGGAAAAGGTTGGGAAGCGCTACTGAAGGGCTACTGTACTGAACTAATCGCATCGATTACGGTTAAGAGGCCCTTGAGGTCCAATAATGGGTTAACTTAAAGATGGTATTTTATTTTAAAGTAGAAAAAAAAAATGGTGTGCTCAGGAATAGGCTGACTAAACATCAGTATCATTATAACATAACATTGTATATCATATCACAACATAACACAGCAAGTATAGCATAACATAGTATATCATAACATATCAGATCACAACATAACATAAACTCAGCAAAAAAGAAATGTCCTCTCACTGTCAACTGCGTTTATTTAAAGCAAACTTAACATGTGTAAATATTTGTATGAACATAACAAGATTCAACAACTGAGACATAAACTGAACATGTTCTACAGACATGTGACTAACAGAAATGCAAAAAATATGTCCCTGAACAAAGGAGGGGTCCAAATCAAAAGTAATAGTCAGCATCTGGTGTGGCCAGCAGCTGCATTACGTACTGCAGTGCATCTCGTCCTCATGGACTGCACCCAGATTCCTTGCTGTGAGATGTTACCCCACTGTTCCACCAAAGCACCTTCAAGTTCCCGGACATTTCTGGGGGGGAATGGCCCTAGCCGTCACCCTCCGATCCAACAGGTCCCAGACGTGCTCAATGGGATTGAGATCCGGGCTCTTCGCTGGCCATGGCAGAACACTGACATTCCTGTCTTACAGGAAATCACGCACAGAACGAGCAGTATGGCTGGTGGCATTGTCATACAACAGGCCTACAAGCCCTCAGTCCAGCCTCTCTCAGCCTATTGCGGACAGTCTGAGCACTGATGGAGGGATTGTGCGTTCCTGGTGTAACTCGGACAGTTGTTGTTGCCATCCTGTACCTACCATAACATAGCATATCATATCACAACATAACATAGCATATCATATCACAACATAGCATATTATATTACAACATAACATAGTATATCATAACATAGCATATCACAACATAACATAGTATATAACATAGTATATAATATCACAACATAACATAGTATATCATAACATAGCATATCATATCACAACATAAAATAGCATAACATTACCTTTTTATTAGGCCTGTATAGCCTAACTCAACTACTATATTTTCCATTGGGACTGTACACTGTAAAAAAAAATAATCCAGTTTTCTTTATGATAACCTACTGGCAGTAAGGTAAAGAGTATATTACCGTAAATTCCAAATAAACTTTGGTTTAACAGTTTCTTTGGAATTTACGGTAACATATTGTACTTTTATTTTACAGTATTTAACTGGTAACTGGCTGCCAATACGTTACCGTTAAAACAACAGGATATATTTTTGTTGTTGCAGTTAAGTCAGTCATATATCCTAGGGATAGCCTAGGTAAACTAGGCTTTCATAGTCCTAAACAGAAGCTTCTAATCAAATTGAAGCTGTTAAAATCCAATCAATGACACGCCATGCATTCAACGCCATTCTGTTGCATTACATGTAACCTCGTAGGTGTTTCAGTTTAGAGCTACATTTGGGTTCTGAGCTGTGTGTGTGTTCTGAGCTGGCAATGACCCACATTCTATTCTTAGCATAGGAACTTCAGAGAGAGAGAGGGAGGATAGAGAGAGAGAGGGGAGAGAGAGAGGGGGGATAGAGAGGGGGGGATAGAGAGAGGGGGATAGAGAGAGAGGGGGATAGAGAGAGAGGGGGGATAGAGAGAGAGGAGAGAGGAGAGAGAGAGAGGGGGATAGAGAGAGAGGGGGGATAGAGAGAGAGGGGGTAGAGAGAGAGGGGGGATAGAGAGAGAGGGGGATAGAGAGAGAGAGGGGGATAGAGAGAGGGGAGAGAGAGAGAGGGGATAGAGAGAGAGGGGGGATAGAGAGAGAGGGGGGATAGAGAGAGAGGGGGATAGAGAGAGAGGGGGATAGAGAGAGGGAGAGAGAGAGGGGAGAGAGAGAGGGGGATAGAGAGAGAGGGGGATAGAGAGAGGGGGGATAGAGAGAGAGGGGGATGAGAGAGAGGGGGGATAGAGGGAGAGAGAGAGAGGGGGATAGAGAGAGAGGGGGGATAGAGAGAGAGGGGGATAGAGAGAGGGGGGATAGAGAGAGAGGGGGGATAGAGAGAGGGGGATAGAGAGAGGGGGGATAGAGAGAGGGGGGGATAGAGAGGGGGAGGATAGAGAGAGGGGGGATAGAGAGAGGGGGGATGAGAGAGAGGGGGATGAGAGAGAGGGGGGATGAGAGAGAGGGGGGATAGAGAGAGAGGGGGGGATAGAGAGAGAGGGGGGATAGAGAGAGGGGGGATAGAGAGAGAGGGGGATAGAGAGAGAGGGGGGAGAGAGAGGGGGATAGAGAGAGAGGGGGGATAGAGAGAGAGGGGGAGAGAGAGGGGGATAGAGAGAGAGGGGGATAGAGAGAGAGGGTGACCTGTGGATCTATTGTCTGAATACAGACATGCCTCCACAGAAAGACCATAGCACAAAGACCTGCTGGATGGAGGGATGGAGGGGGAGAGACAGACAGTAGACTGGCTGGATGGAGGGAGAGACAGACAGTAGACTGGCTGGATGGAGGAGAGACAGACAGTAGACTGGCTGGATGGAGGGAGAGAGAGACAGTAGACTGGCTGGATGGAGGAGAGACAGACAGTAGACTGGCTGGATGGAGGGAGAGACAGACAGTAGACTGGCTGGATGGAGGAGAGAGAGAGACAGACAGTGAGACTGGCTGGATGGAGGGAGAGACAGACAGTAGACTGGCTGGATGGAGGGAGAGACAGACAGTAGACTGGCTGGATGGAGGGAGAGAGAGACAGGAGACAGTAGACTGGCTGGATGGAGGGAGAGAGAGAGAGTAGACTGGCTGGATGGAGGAGACAGACAGTAGACTGGCTGGATGGAGGGAGAGAGAGACAGTAGACTGGCTGGATGGAGGGAGAGAGAGACAGTAGACTGACTGGATGGAGGGAGAGACAGGCAGTAGACTGGCTGGATGGAGAGAGAGAGACAGACAGTAGACTGGCTGGATGGAGGGAGAGACAGACAGTAGACTGGCTGGATGGAGGGAGAGACAGACAGTAGACTGGCTGGATGGAGGGAGAGACAGACAGTAGACTGGCTGGATGGAGGGAGAGACAGACAGTAGACTGGCTGGATGGAGGGAGGGAGAGACAGACAGTAGACTGGCTGGATGGAGGGAGAGACAGACAGTAGACTGGATGGATGGAGGGAGGGAGAGACAGACAGTAGACTGGCTGGATGGAGGGAGAGACAGACAGACAGTAGACTGGCTGGATGGAGGGGAGAGAGAGACAGTAGACTGGCTGGATGGAGGGAGAGACAGACAGTAGACTGGCTGGATGGAGGGAGAGACAGACAGTAGACTGGCTGGATGGAGGGAGAGAGAGACAGTAGACTGGCTGGATGGAGGGAGAGACAGACAGTAGACTGGCTGGATGGAGGGAGAGACAGACAGTAGACTGGCTGGATGGAGGGAGAGACAGACAGTAGACTGGCTGGATGGAGGGAGAGAGAGACAGACAGTAGACTGGGTGGATGGAGGGAGAGAGAGAGACAGACAGTAGACTGGCTGGATGGAGGGAGAGACAGACAGTAGACTGGCTGGATGGAGGGAGAGAGAGACAGACAGTAGACTGGCTGGATGGAGGGAGAGACAGACAGTAGACTGGCTGGATGGAGGGAGAGACAGACAGTAGACTGGCTGGATGGAGGGAGAGACAGACAGTAGACTGGCTGGATGGAGAGAGAGACAGACAGTAGACTGGCTGGATGGAGGGAGAGACAGACAGTAGACTGGCTGGATGGAGGGAGAGAGAGAGACAGACAGTAGACTGGCTGGATGGAGGAGAGAGACAGTAGACTGGCTGGATGGATGGAGGAGAGAGAGACAGTAGACTGGCTGGATGGAGAGAGAGACAGACAGTAGACTGGCTGGATGGAGGGAGAGACAGACAGTAGACTGGCTGGATGGAGGGAGAGACAGACAGTAGACTGGCTGGATGGAGGGAGAGACAGACAGTAGACTGGCTGGATGGAGAGAGAGACAGACAGTAGACTGGCTGGATGGAGGGAGAGACAGACAGTAGACTGGCTGGATGGAGGGAGAGACAGACAGTAGACTGGCTGGATGGAGGGAGAGAGACAGACAGTAGACTGGCTGGATGGAGGGAGAGACAGACAGTAGACTGGCTGGATGGGGGGAGAGAGAGACAGTAGACTGGCTGGATGGATGGAGGGAGAGAGAGACAGTAGACTGGCTGGATGGGAGAGAGACAGACAGTAGACTGGCTGGATGGAGGGAGAGACAGACAGTAGACTGGCTGGATGGAGGGAGAGAGAGACAGTAGACTGGCTGGATGGAGGGAGAGACAGACAGTAGACTGGCTGGATGGAGGGAGAGAGAGACAGACAGTAGACTGGCTGGATGGAGGGAGAGAGAGAGACAGACAGTAGACTGGCTGGATGGAGGGAGAGACAGACAGTAGACTGGCTGGATGGAGGGAGAGACAGACAGTAGACTGGCTGGATGGAGGGGAGAGACAGACAGTAGACTGGCTGGATGGAGGGAGAGACAGACAGTAGACTGGCTGGATGGAGGGAGAGACAGACAGTAGACTGGCTGGATGGAGGGAGAGACAGACAGTAGACTGGCTGGATGGAGGGAGAGACAGACAGTAGACTGGCTGGATGGAGGGAGAGAGAGACAGTAGACTGGCTGGATGGAGGGAGAGAGAGACAGTAGACTGGCTGGATGGAGGGAGAGACAGACAGTAGACTGGCTGGATGGAGGGAGAGAGAGACAGACAGTAGACTGGCTGGATGGAGGGAGAGAGAGACAGACAGTAGACTGGATGGATGGAGGGAGAGACAGACAGTAGACTGGCTGGATGGAGGGAGAGAGAGACAGTAGACTGGATGGAGGGAGGGAGAGACAGACAGTAGACTGGATGGATGGAGGGAGAGACAGACAGTAGACTGGCTGGATGGAGGAGAGAGAGACAGTAGACTGGCTGGATGGATGGAGGGAGAGACAGACAGTAGACTGGCTGGATGGAGGGAGAGACAGACAGTAGACTGGCTGGATGGAGGGAGAGAGAGAGACAGTAGACTGGCTGGATGGATGGAGAGACAGACAGTAGACTGGCTGGATGGAGGGAGAGACAGACAGTAGACTGGCTGGATGGATGGAGGGAGAGACAGACAGTAGACTGGCTGGATGGATGGAGAGGAGAGACAGACAGTAGACTGGCTGGATGGAGGGAGAGACAGACAGTAGACTGGCTGGATGGATGGAGGAGAGACAGACAGTAGACTGGCTGGATGGAGGGAGAGACAGACAGTAGACTGGCTGGATGGAGGAGAGAGAGACAGTAGACTGGCTGGATGGATGGAGGGAGAGAGAGACAGTAGACTGGCTGGATGGAGGGAGAGACAGACAGTAGACTGGCTGGATGGATGGAGGGAGAGACAGACAGTAGACTGGCTGGATGGAGGGAGAGACAGACAGTAGACTGGCTGGATGGAGGGAGAGACAGACAGTAGACTGGCTGGATGGATGGAGGGAGAGAGAGACAGTAGACTGGCTGGATGGAGGGAGAGACAGACAGTAGACTGGCTGGATGGAGGGAGAGAGACAGTAGACTGGCTGGATGGAGGAGAGAGAGACAGTAGACTGGCTGGATGGAGGGAGAGACAGACAGTAGACTGGCTGGATGGAGGAGAGACAGACAGTAGACTGGCTGGATGGAGGGAGAGACAGACAGTAGACTGGCTGGATGGAGGGAGAGACAGACAGTAGACTGGCTGGATGGAGGGAGAGAGAGACAGTAGACTGGCTGGATGGAGGGAGAGAGAGACAGTAGACTGGCTGGCTGGATGGAGGGAGAGAGAGACAGTAGACTGGCTGGATGGAGGGAGAGACAGACAGTAGACTGGATGGATGGAGGGAGAGACAGACAGTAGACTGGCTGGATGGAGGGAGAGACAGACAGTAGACTGGCTGGATGGAGGAGAGACAGACAGTAGACTGGCTGGCTGGATGGAGGAGAGAGAGACAGTAGACTGGCTGGATGGAGGGAGAGACAGACAGTAGACTGGATGGATGGAGGGAGAGACAGACAGACAGTAGCCTGGCTGGATGGAGGGAGAGAGAGACAGACAGTAGACTGGCTGGATGGAGGGAGAGACAGACAGTAGACTGGCTGGATGGAGGGAGAGAGAGACAGTAGACTGACTGGATGGAGGGAGAGACAGACAGTAGACTGGCTGGATGGAGGGAGAGACAGACAGTAGACTGGCTGGATGGAGGGAGAGACAGACAGTAGACTGGCTGGATGGAGGGAGAGACAGACAGTAGACTGGCTGGATGGAGGGAGAGACAGACAGTAGACTGGCTGGATGGATGGAGGGAGAGAGAGACAGTAGACTGGCTGGATGGAGGGAGAGACAGACAGTAGACTGGCTGGATGGAGGGAGAGACAGACAGTAGACTGGCTGGATGGAGGGAGAGAGAGACAGTAGACTGGCTGGATGGATGGAGAGAGAGACAGACAGTAGACTGGCTGGATGGAGGGAGAGACAGACAGTAGACTGGCTGGATGGAGGGAGAGACAGACAGTAGACTGGCTGGATGGAGGGAGAGAGAGACAGACAGTAGACTGGCTGGATGGAGGGAGAGAGAGACAGTAGACTGGCTGGATGGAGGGAGAGACAGACAGTAGACTGGCTGGATGGAGGGAGAGACAGACAGTAGACTGGCTGGATGGAGAGAGAGAGACAGTAGACTGGCTGGATGGAGGGAGAGACAGACAGTAGACTGGATGGATGGAGGGAGAGACAGACAGTAGACTGGCTAGATGGAGGGAGAGACAGACAGTAGACTGGCTGGATGGAGGGAGAGACAGACAGTAGACTGGCTGGATGGAGGGAGAGACAGACAGTAGACTGGCTGGATGGAGGGAGAGACAGACAGTAGACTGGCTGGATGGATGGAGGGAGAGAGACAGACAGTAGACTGGCTGGATGGAGAGAAAGAGAGACAGACAGTAGACTGGCTGGATGGAGGGAGAGAGAGACAGACAGTAGACTGGCTGGATGGAGGGAGAGAGAGACAGTAGACTGGCTGGATGGAGGGAGAGACAGACAGTAGACTGGCTGGATGGAGGGAGAGACAGACAGTAGACTGGCTGGATGGAGGGAGAGACAGACAGTAGACTGGCTGGATGGAGGGAGAGACAGACAGTAGACTGGCTGGATGGAGGGAGAGACAGACAGTAGACTGGCTGGCTGGATGGAGGGAGAGAGAGACAGACAGTAGACTGGCTGGATGGAGGGAGAGACAGACAGTAGACTGGCTGGATGGAGGGAGAGACAGACAGTAGACTGGCTGGATGGAGGAGAGACAGACAGTAGACTGGCTGGATGGAGGGAGAGACAGACAGTAGACTGGCTGGATGGATGGAGGGGAGAGAGACAGTAGACTGGATGGATGGAGGGAGAGAGAGACAGACAGTAGACTGGCTGGATGGAGGGAGAGACAGACAGTAGACTGGATGGATGGAGGGAGAGAGAGACAGTAGACTGGCTGGATGGAGGGAGAGACAGACAGTAGACTGGCTGGATGGAGGGAGAGACAGACAGTAGACTGGCTGGATGGAGGGAGAGACAGACAGTAGACTGGCTGGATGGAGGGAGAGACAGACAGACAGTAGACTGGCTGGATGGAGGGAGAGACAGACAGTAGACTGGCTGGATGGAGGGAGAGACAGACAGTAGACTGGCTGGATGGAGGGAGAGACAGACAGTAGACTGGCTGGATGGAGTTTATTTTCCCTCCCTCTCTCCCTTGTCCATATTCATAATAAACTGTTCACATTTCCACTGCGTGTGACGTTGGCACAGGGGAATAAACATTGTTCGTTTTTCTAAACCTATATCTTCCCCCCCCTTGCGGTGAATATTTATGTTTACACAAGAAAATACACAAGAATGGATCTAATACAGGAAGTACCAGAGGTACGGGAGGTAGATACAGTATGTACATGAAGGCAGGGTAAAGTGACTAGGCGTAAAGATATACGCTGAGTATACCAAACATTAGGAACACCTTCCTAATATTGAGTGTCTCCCCCCCCCCTTTTGACCTCAGAACAGCCTCAATTCGTCGGGGGCGTGGACTCTAGAAGATGTCAAAAAGTGTTCCACAGAGATGCCGGCCCCATGTTGACTCCAATGCTTCCCACAGTTGTGTCAAGTTGGCTGAATGTCCTTTGGGGTGTTGAACATTCTTGTTACACACGGGAAACTGTTGAACGTGGAAAAACCCAGCAGCGTTATAATACCATACCCCGTTGAAAAGCACTTAAATATTTTGTCTTGCCCACTCACCCTCTGAATGGCACACATAACACAATCCATGTCTCAATAGTCTCAAGGCTTAAAAATCCTTCTTTAACCTGTCTCCTCCCCTTCATCTACACCGATTTTTGAAGTGGATTTAACAAGTGACATCAATAAGGGATCATAGCTTTCACCTGGATTCACCTGGTCAGTCTATGTCATGGAAAGAGCAGGTGCTCCTAATGTTTTGTCCACTCAGTGTATATAATAAGAATAAATCAAAGAACAGATTATCAGCCGTGTCTGATGAGGGTGAAAGTGTGTGTGTGTGGTGTGTGTGTGTGTGTGTGTGTGTGCTTACAGTGCATTCGGAAAGTATTCAGCCCCCTTTTCCACATTTTGTTACGTTACAGCCTTATTCTAAAATGGATTAAAAAAAACTAAACAAATCTCATCAATCTAAACACAATACCCCATAATGGCAAAGTGAAAACAGGTATTTAGAATTTTTTGGCAAAGTTAATAAAATAAAAAAAATAGAGACCTTATTTACATAAGTATTCAGACCCTTTGCTATAATACTCGAAATTGAGCTCAGGTGCATCCTGTTTCCATTGATCGTCCTTGAGATGTTTCTACAGAAGCCACTCCTCAGCAAAAGGAACATGACAGCCCGCTTGGAGTTTGCCAAAATGCACCTAAAGGACTCTGACTATGAGAAACAAGATTCTCTGGTCTGATGAAACCAAGATTGAACTCTTCGGCCTGAATGCCAAGCGTCACATCTGGAGGAAACCAGGCACCATACCTACGGAGAAGCATGGTGGTGGGCATCATTGCTAGGGGATGTTTTTCAGGATACAAGTAGAGACTGAGAGCTAGAAAATGGTATATCATACAATACAGTTGAAGAACAATGGGAAAGTAATTCTGCTTTGAATGTTGAAAACCCCCACTTTTGAGAAAATAGTCCTTGAATGTTTTGGTACACCTACTGGAGAGCTGCTCTTTGTCTACACCCATTCAGCATCGTTTCACCCCCTCTTAAGCCTTAGCCCCACCCATCTCTTTAAGGATTCACGTATGAGGCCATGTGCTAAATAGAGGAGTAAAACCAAATCACATTGTATTGGTCGCATACACATATTTGGCAGATGTTATCGCGGGTGTAGCGAAATGCTTGTGTTCCTAGCTCCAACAGTGCAGTAATATCTAACAATTCGCAAAATTACACACATCTAAAATAATGGAATTAAGAAATATATAAATATTAGGATCCGCAATGTCAGAATCCGGAGTATGTGTGTACAGTGCCTTGCCAAAGTATTCATCCCCCCTTGGCTTTTCCTATTTTGTTGCATTACAACCTGTAATTTAAATGGATTTTTATTTGGATTTCAAGTAATGGACATACACAAAATAGTCCCAAATTCTAAAAAATAAATAACGGAAAAGTGGTGTGTGCATATGTATTCTCACCCTCTTTGCTATGAAGCCCCTAAATAAGATCTGGTGCAACCAATTACCTTCAGAAGTCACATAATTTGTTAAATAAAGTCCACTTGTGTGCAATCTAAGTGTAACATGATCTCAGTATATATACACCTGTTCTGAAACGTCCCAGAGTCTGCAACACCACTAAGCAAGGGGCACCACCAAGCAAGCGGCACCATGAAGACCAAGGAGCTCTCCAAACAGGTCAGGGACAAAGTTGTGGAGAAGTACAGATCAGGGTTGGGTTATAAAAAATATCCGAAACTTTGAACATCCCACGGAGCACCATTAAATCCATTATTAAAAAATGGAAAGAATATGGCACCACAACAAATCTGCCAAGAGAGGGCCGCCACCAAAACTCACGGACCAGGCAAGGAGGGCATTAATCAGAGAGGCAACAAAGAGACCAAAGATAACCCTGAAGGAGCTGCAAAGATCCACAACGGGAGATTGGAGTATCTGTCCATAGGACCACTTTAAGCCGTACACTCCACAGAGCTGGGCTTTACGGAAGAGTGGCCAGAAAATACATTGCTTAAAGAAAAAAATAAGCAAACGTTTGGTGTTTGCCAAAAGCCATGTGGGGGACTACCCAAACATATGGAAGAAGGTACTCTGGTCAGATGAGACTAAAATTGAGCTTTTGGCCATCAAGGAAAACGCTATGTCTGGCGCAAACCCAACACCTCTCATCACCCCGAGAACACCATCCCCACAGTGAAGCATGGTGGTGGCAGCATCATGCTGGGGGATGTTTTTCATCGGCAGGTACTGGGAAACTGGTCAGAATTGAAGGAATGATGGATGGCGCTAAATACAGGGAAATTCTTGAGGGAAACCTGTTTCAGTCTTCCAGAGATTTGAGACTGGGACGGATGTTCACCTTCCAGCAGGACATTGACCCTAAGCATACTTCTAAAGCAACACTCGAGTGGTTTAAGGGGGAAACATTTAAATGTCTTGGAATGGCCTAGTCAAAGCCCAGACGTCAATCCAACTGAGAATCTGTGGTATGACTTAAAGATTGCTGTACACCAGCGGAACCCATCCAACTTGAAGGAGCTGGAGCAGTTTTGCCTTGAAAAATTGGCAAAACTCCCAGTGGCTAGATGTGCTAAGCTTATAGAGACATACCCCAAGGGACTTGCAGCTGTAATTGCTGCAAAGGTGGCTCTACAAAGTATTGACTTTGGGGGGGTGAATAGTTATGCATGCTCAAGTTTTTGTTGTCTTGTTTCACAAGCAAAAATATTTTGCATCTTCAAAGTGGTAGGCATGTTGTGTAAATCAAATGATACAAAACCCCCCCAAAATCACTACCAGTCAAAAGTTTTAGAACACCTACTCATTCAAGGGTTTTTCTTTATTTTTACTATTTAGTAGTGACCAAAAAAGTGTTAAACAAATCAAAATACATTTTATATTTGAGATTCTTCAAATAGCCACCCTTTGCCTTGATGACAGCTTTGCGCACTCTTGGCATTCTCTCAACCAGCTTCACCTGGAATGCTTTTCCAACAGTCTTGAAGGCGTTCCCACATATGCTGAGCACTTGTTGGCTGCTTTTTTCCTTCACTCTGCGGTCCGACTCATCCCAAACCATCTCAATTGGGTTGAGGTCGGGGGATTGTGGAGGTCAGGTCATCTGATGCAGCGCTCCATCACTCTCCTTCTTGGTAAAATAGCCCTTACACAGCCTGGAGGTGTGTTGGGTCAATGTCCTGTAAAAAATAAAGAAAAACCCTTGAATGAGTAGGTGTTCTAAAACTTTTGACCAGTAGTGTATATGGAAAAATACACGCAAAAAAATGTAGACCAAAAGTTTACAAAGTAGTAGGGGACGGCTCTAATTATCAGTAACCACCGCAGAATGAAGCACTATAATAATGTAGAGATAATGCTTCTATAATAATGAACATGCATTATCCGTTACCACCGCAGAATGAGGCACTAATAATAATGTAGAGATAATGCTCCTATAATAATGAACATGCATTATCCGTAACCACCGCAGAATGAAGCACTAATAACAATGTAGAGATAATGCTTCTATGATAATGAACGTGCATTATCCGTTACCACCGCAGAATGAGGCACTAATAATAATGAAGAGATAATGCTCCTATAATAGTGACCATCTAGAGCAGAACTATCTGAGATGTGAGGTCACAACCCAGTGGGAGTGTGTCCCTATAACACCCTATCCCTATAGTCCTGCCATTACTTCTGACCATTGGGTGTGTGGGTGAAGTTAACTGGTAAAAGAGTAGTCGAGAGACAGACAATGTACTGTAGCTAGTTCCCTGAGGCGTGTGTGTTGTGTGAGATGGGTTGAGACTGTGTGAGACGGGTCGTAATGTTTAGCTGGTCATGGATAGTATCTGCTTTTTCTCAGTTAAAATAATTAAACCTCGTGTGTGTGTGTGTGTGTGTGACCGAAACAAAGATGGTCTGTGATGCCTCAGGAATGAAAGACACCAGTGTAGCAGTTTTACACACACACACATGATGTCCTCTGACCCAGGAATGTATCAGTGAACTCTCACAGAGCTGACCCACTGACTGACTGACAGACATAAGGAACTAACTAGGCCTTGGGGAGAGAGGGAGAGCGAGAGATCGATCAATCATGAGAATGTTCATGTGGATGGATTGCAGCCACCCACAGGAAGTACTGAGTGAGTAACTCTCTTTTTCTTTGTGCATTAGGCACCATAATACAGGTTACCCAGCTAATCAGCCCAAAGCTCTTCAGAGTAATGAAAACCAATGGGAGGTCGATAACTGTGCCTAATGCTAACATGACCTCTGACCCCTAACCCCTTGACCCCAATCTACCTACATTTTAGTCATATACAGAAATGCATAATTATGGATGTAAATGTCTTTCCCCTCGTGGTTCACAAGGTATTGTACTGTACTGTGCTATACTCACTGTATTGTACTATACTCACTGTACTGTATTGTACTGTATTGTACTATACTCACTGTACTGTATTGTACTATACTCACTGTACAGTATTGTACTGTATTGTACTATACTCACTGTACTGTATTGTACTATACTCACTGTACTGTATTGTACTATACTCACTGTACTATACTCACTGTACTGTATTGTACTATACTCACTGTATTGTACTGTATTGTACTATACTCACTGTACTGTATTGTACTATACTCACTGTACTGTATTGTACTATACTCACTGTACTATACCCACTGTATTGTACTATACTCACTGTACTGTACTGTATTGTACTGTACTGTGCTATCCAAACTTGTGAATCATGCGTTTATGATTGGTTCAGATTTGGTCCA
>NW_025536513.1:27500-37500 GCF_020615455.1 Coregonus clupeaformis
GTACCCCTGCACATCGACTCAGTACTGGTACTCCCTGTATATAGCCATGTTATTAAAAAATGTAAAAAAATTACCTGGTACTTCCTGTAGATAGCCATGTTATTACCTGGTACTTCCTGTATATAGCTATGTTATTACCTGGTACTTCCTGTATATAGCCTTGTTATTACCTGGTACTTCCTGTATATAGCCATGTTATTACCTGGTACTTCCTGTATATAGCCATGTTATTACCTGGTACTCCTGTATATAACCATGTTATTACCTGGTACTCCTGTATATAACCATGTTATTACCTGGTACTCCCTGTATATAGCCATGTTATTACCTGGTACTTCCTGTATATAGCCATGTTATTACCTGGTACTTCCTGTATATAGCCATGTTATTACCTGGTACTTCCTGTATATAGCCATGTTATTACCTGGTACTCCCTGTATATAGCCATGTTATTACCTGGTACTCCCTGTATATAACCATGTTATTACCTGGTACTCCCTGTATATAGCCATGTTATTACCTGGTACTTCCTGTATATAGCCATGTTATTACCTGGTACTTCCTGTATATAGCCATGTTATTACCTGGTACTCCCTGTTATAGCCATGTTATTACCTGGTACTCCCTGTATATAGCCATGATATTTTGACTCATTGTTATTCACTGTGTATTTATTCAATAATTGTTTCTTTAACTCTGCATTGTTGAAGGACCTGGTTAGTCTCAACCTTTTTGTTTACGAAGCATGTGACAAATCCAGTTTGTTCTCTCAGTGCGTTTCGGTCCGACCAGCTAACACTGAAACTATGTCAGCTATGCCGGTATCTCATCCACTGTGTTTGTAACAGCTTTTCGCTACGTTGCCTGTAAATAAATCTGGCAATGTTTATTTTAGAAGCCAGTTCATACAGGCCCATCTTTACCACGTTGTTGCTGGTAGCAGCCTTTTTATATCTCCCGTTCACATTGCGGCAAGTTTAGGAGTGGGAGTAGACATGGGCCGATGTGGGTGGACGTCTATTTTTAATATATCTATTGAATATACACCACCACAAAGAAATCCGTTATTATTTAGTTATAGGCAGGTCTTAAGAACCATTTATAAGGCTAATTTTAAATTTATTTTCAAAAGAATAGAATGGCATATTTAGAGTTTATCACTGGTCTGTGCAGCCTATATACCACAGTACATGGCTGCAGCATGCACATGAAATCAAACTTCAGTCTTGTCCTGGAGCAAAACAACAGACGTGCATGTTTGTGAGAGTCTCACCTTTTCCATAGAGTTGGGATATTAGTTTGGAGACCAAAAACCGTTCGGACGCTACAAGGCGTTTTCGTGAGAAGACCGATTTTTATCAGGATGTCTCATGGTCTCACAAACACCGCTGTAGCTCGGACACCTTCCACCGCAGATGCGGAAGGCCGACATCGGCGGATGTGGTGGATTGAGACGCAGCCCATGCAAAAAAACAACAACATATCTCTAGCTTAAACCGACAGATTCTGATGGGGATGTATTTATTATTATGCTAATTCTTTTTCCATGGGCGCGGACATCGACTCTAGGGGTTTAAACAGACAAGACACACTCAGGCTACCCTGATTACAGTCAACACACATGTATTTTATAGTAGGCTACAGAATATAATGAAATATAACAGAATAGAATACAAATAATACTTTGAAACGGAGCCCAAATCAACCCAATGTTTTTTTTTATCCACGTTTCATCTTTCTTACCCCCACTCCACTTTGTTAGGGAGCAGGTGTAGGGTCTTACATCTGAGAGTATCTTCATCAACATTTAAAAAAGAATAGCAATCTATATTTTAAAATCATGGGAGTCTTGTGTTCATATCTCACAACCTCCGCAGACTTTTGGAGTTGCCGTTACACCGTCAGCAGACTTTTGAGTTGCCGTTACACCGTCGAGCAAAACAATAGATGAGCTGCACCACCTCCTCTTAACAGCCAGAGAATGAACCAGATATACGACGGAGATTCAGGAAACAAAATCACCTTGATTGATTAAGACAGAAGTTCACAGGCTTTTGGTTGGGGTAGGCTTGGGCGATATACCGTACGTTATGAAAATCTGGATACCGCCTCAAACTCTGGTTGGGAGTAGACCTAGGCTACTAAGTGACTGGTTGGGAGGAGGCCTAGGTTGCTAAGTGACTGGCTGGGAGGAGGCCTAGGTTGCTAAGTGACTGGTTGGGAGGACCTAGGCTACTAAGTGACTGGTTGGGAGGAGGCCTAGGCTACTAAGTGACTGGTTGGGAGTAGACCTAGGCTACTATTGACTGGTTGGGAGTAGACCTAGGCTACTAAGTGACTGGTTGGGAGGAGGCCTGGGCTACTAAGTGACTGGTTGGGAGTAGACCTAGGCTACTAAGTGACTGGTTGGGAGTAGACCTAGGCTACTAAGTGACTGGTTTGGAGGAGACCTAGGCTACTAAGTGACTGGTTTGGGTAGACCTAGGCTACTAAGTGACTGGTTTGGAGTAGACCCTAGGCTACTAAGTGACTGGTTTGGAGTAGACCTAGGCTACTAAGTGACTGGTTTGGAGTAGACCTAGGCTACTAAGTGACTGGTTTGGAGTAGACCTAGGCTACTAAGTGACTGGTTGGGAGTAGACCTAGGCTACTAAGTGACTGGTTTGGAGTAGACCTAGGCTACTAAGTGACTGGTTGGGAGTAGACCTAGGCTACTAAGTGACTGGTTGGGAGGAGACCTAGGCTACTAAGTGACTGGTTGGGAGGAGACCTAGGCTACTAAGTGACTGGTTGGGAGGAGGCCTAGGTTACTAAGTGACTGGTTGGGAGTAGACCTAGGCTACTAAGTGACTGGTTGGGAGGAGGCCTAGGCTACTAAGTGACTGGTTGGGAGGAGACCTAGGCTACTAAGTGACTGGTTGGGAGTAGACCTAGGCTACTAAGTGACTGGTTGGGAGGAGACCTAGGCTGCCAAGTGACTGGTTGGGAGGAGACCTAGGCTACTAAGTGACTGGTTGGGGTAGACCTAGGCTACTAAGTGACTGGTTGGGAGTAGACCTAGGCTACTAAGTGACTGGTTGGGAGTAGACCTAGGCTACTAAGTGACTGGTTGGGAGGGCCTGGGCTACTAAGTGACTGGTTGGGAGGAGACCTAGGCTACTAGTGACTGGTTGGGAGTAGACCTAGGCTACTAAGTGACTGGTTGGGAGTGGACCTAGGCTACTAAGTGACTGGTTGGGAGTAGACCTAGGCTACTAAGTGACTGGTTGGGAGTAGACCTAGGCTACTAAGTGACTAGTTGGGAGGAGGCCTGGGCTACTAAGTGACTGGTTGGGAGTAGACCTAGGCTACTAAGTGACTGGTTGGGAGGAGGCCTGGGCTACTAAGTGACTGGTTGGGAGGAGGCCTAGGCTACTAAGTGACTGGTTGGGAGGAGACCTAGGCTACTAAGTGACTGGTTGGGAGTAGACCTAGGCTACTAAGTGACTGGTTGGGAGTAGACCTAGGCTACTAAGTGACTGGTTGGGAGTAGACCTAGGCTACTAAGTGACTGGTTGGGAGGAGGCCTGGGCTGCTAAGTGACTGGTTGGGAGGAGACCTAGGCTACTAAGTGACTGGTTGGGAGTAGACCTAGGCTACTAAGTGACTGGTTGGGAGTAGACCTAGGCTACTAAGTGACTGGTTGGGAGTAGACCTAGGCTACTACAAGTGACTGGTTGGGAGTAGACCCTAGGCTACTAAGTGACTGGTTGGGAGGAGGCCTGGGCTACTAAGTGACTGGTTGGGAGTAGACCTAAGGCTACTAAGTGACTGGTTGGGAGGAGGCCTGGGCTACTAAGTGACTGGTTGGGAGGAGGCCTAGGCTACTAAGTGACTGGTTGGGAGGAGACCTAGGCTACTAAGTGACTCGCAGTGAAGAGCAAAATAATCCACTTGTTAAACTACACAACATGCTGTCAAAATGTTCTGATCAGTACTAATAAATAATAATAAATAAATGATCCAACGAAGATGATCATGAGCAGCATTTACATTTTTAGTCATTTAGCAGACGCTCTTATCCAAAGCGACTTAGAGTAGTGAGTGGATACGTTTTCATACTTTTTCCCATCTGGCCCCGTGGGAATCAACCCACAACCCTGGCATTGCAAGTGCCATGCTCTACCAACTGAGCTACACGGGACAGCACTCACCGCAACTTAGCTAACATTTTCTCAGCCCAATATCCAAACGGAGATTCAGTAAAAACCAAAATCTGACATTGATTTGTCATATCCTCATGCTTCTCTAAAAGCAGCGTGAAACTTTAATAGTTGACCACGCGGTCAACTATGGATGACTTTAGGAGTTTCAGTTTGATAAACAATAAAGGCTTTGTCACCAGCAATACCATATATCGGTAAATAAAGTTGCGGAATGCTAAAGTTGGTGGGAAAACGTCTTGGTTTGAAAGGTATAAGAGCTAACGATTGTGCTGACCTGAAAGTGTGACAAGCACACACGCGAACACACGTGGAAAGTGGCGTTGATAGATCTTTGTTTTGTTAAGATCACCTCAACGTGACCTTAGTCTCTCTACTTCCTCTCGACCTCCCTCCCTTCTTCCTGTCTGGTCGGCTTCTCTATCTCCCTTCTTCCTGTCTGGTCGGCTTCTCTATCTCCCTTCTTCCTGTCTGGTCGGCTTCTCTATCTCCTTTCTTCCTGTCTGGTCGGCTTCTCTATCTCGCTCTCGTATATAAACACAGAAACAATAGAATCGTAGGATCAGTTAGTAGCAGCTTTCACTACACACAGAGAGACTGTCACTATCACTGACATAAAAAAAAACCTGACTCACAAAAACAGCACTATCAATAGATGTTCCTAAATCTTAATACAGTTTCCTTTTGTTTCTTTAGAGGTGTTGCATCCAACTTATGTCATGCACATAGCAGGGTTATGTAGGGTTATATCAAGCTGTGTATGTGTGTGTCACTGGTCTATCCCTCTAAGCTGCTCCTACGCAGCTCCCCCGGTGGAGAGAGCTCCCCGATGGAGAGAGCTCCCCGGGGACAGAGCTGCCCGAGGGACAGAGCTGCCGGGGACAGAGCTCCCGGTGGAGAGCCCCCGATGGAGAGAGCTCCCCGAGGGACAGAGCTCCCCGAGGGACAGAGCTCCCCGAGGGACAGAGCTCCCCGAGGGACAGAGCTCCCCGAGGGACAGAGCTCCCCCCAGGGAGAGAAGCACGAGATTTGAACTTCACTCAACTTTCTAAAGTTTTCCGTGTCACGGGAGTCTTGTGTTCATATTTCACAATGTTTCCCTTTATAATAATAATAATAATAATATGCCATTTAGCAGACGCTTTTATCCAAAAGCGACTTACAGTCATCGTGCATACATTATTTTATTTTTATTTTTGTGTATGGGTGGTCCGGGGATCGAACCCACTACCTTGGCGTTACAAGCGCGTGCTCTACCAGCTGAGCTACAGAGGACCACTTTACTGTGGCAATTGTGATCGCATCAACACGATATTAGCCACTTTCATTGAAACATTGAAACATACCAAAACAAACTATGCAAGCGATTTTGTTGTAGGCAGAAAGCATCGGAGTAGGATTCTGTTGCACACGCCTGTACTATACACTGACCGGTGCGGCATAACCAATCAGAGCTGCAGTAAGCCTGTATGCAAATAGACCATTGCCATATATGGATCTGTGCCATTTACTTTGAACTGGACTGTGTTTACAGCATTAGCGGGTCTTGAGTGAGATGCGCTTGTTTTGAGATCAAAGTGAAGCTGCATGTAGCCACGTGTGCACATTTGTTAATATCCTTTGCTAGTTAGTGAGTTATTAGCCCAGTTATAGATCATTTGTTCATATCCTTTGCTAGTTAGTGAGTTATTGCCCAGTTATAGATCATTTGTTCATATCCTTTTGCTAGTTAGTGAGTTATTAGTCCAGTTATAGATCATTTGTTCATATCCCTTTTTGCTAGTTAGTGAGTTATTAGCCCAGTTATAGATCATTTTGTTCATATCCTTTGCTAGTTAGTGAGTTATTAGCCCAGTTATAGATCATTTGTTCATATCCTTTGCTAGTTAGTGGGTTATTAGCCCAGTTATAGATCATTTGTTCATATCCTTTGCTAGTTAGTGAGTTATTAGCCCAGGGGTTATAGATCATTTGTTCATATCCTTTGCTAGTTAGTGAGTTATTAGCCCAGTTATAGATCATTTGTTCATATCCTTTGCTAGTTAGTGATTATTAGCCCAGTTATAGATCATTTGTTCATATCCTTTGCTAGTTAGTGAGTTATTAGCCCAGTTATAGATCATTTGTTCATATCCTTTGCTAGTTAGTGAGTTATTAGCCCAGTTATAGATCATTTGTTCATATCCTTTGCTAGTTAGTGAGTTATTAGCCCAGTTATAGATCATTTGTAATCAGCAATAGGGGAGTGATTGCTTCCTACAAGAGCACAAAATGTATCCATTTCTAGACATCTTTGAAAAGCCAGTCAGGTAAATAGCTTTTTATTTCTTAAAGGGGCAGTGTTGTATTAGACAGGCTTGAATAAGCTAAGTAGCCAATAGGCAGAGGGTTGCATAATTTGTCTGATTCTCTGTAATAATGGTATGGGATAACAATGCAAGTGGTTTCTTGCATCAAACAACACAAACATTTTCAGTCACCACCTTGTCTGGAGAACAAGTGGATAAACAGGTTCATGTCAAGTCCTGCATGTTTTTTTTTACAGGATATTGAAGGCCTACATTGAACACCAAACATTGGCTGCTACTGGAGGCTGAATGATAGAACAGAACATTTTCCATGTTAAAATGTTATGGGATGCATTTTCTCCATTGTTTTGATGGTAGGCCACTCTGGTAGGGACTACATTATGATCATATAGCCACAGTAGCCTACTTGGCCACTGTTAAAACTGTAACTTAAAGCGGGTACAGCCTCAGTGTTCACAGTGAACACGCACGCGGAAGTTGCACAGAATTTTCTACAACCCCCTTCAAGTTTGTGCTCAGCAGACCTGAAATTTGCTCAGTGCGGAAACAATTAGAGGGGAACATTGGTCATGATCTGGGGGTCGATCTGGGATCCCAGCTGTATCATCTCAGAAAGACAACGTGTGTGTGTGTGATGTGGGTCAGATTGTACGGTAACAGACACACACACACACACACTAGTGTTGTCACGATACCAGAATTTTGTCTTAGATACCGATACCAAGTTTAGTATCACGATACTCGATACCAAAATGAAATGATCCACCGCAAAAAAAAATACTGTATTAGCCAAAGTCACGGACTAGCACTTGATCCAGACAGATCTTTTGAGTTCAATATCATTACATTAGAAACTGTAGATATTTTTTTTTATGTATGCATTAATGAATCAATTATACAATGAATTTGACTAGTTTCTTTACCAATCTAAATACATAACAACATAATGGTAATAATTTATTTGAATGGTAAATCTCTATTGATAAACTGGGTAAATCACAATACAGGTGAATGCATATTGGCAAGAGTGTGTGCATTGAGTTTGTTTTGGCTGATTTCATGATGAAAAACAATCCTTCCCATTTGGGACTTATGTTACTGTACTGATCAACAACATTATTTTATAAAATCTATTTTATAAAGGTTTGTATGCATTTTCTTTTTTATTAACAATAATAAATAAATCCAAAGGTACACAGGTATGCATAATGGGCAGTGGGGCTAGGGGCGGGGCTAACCCTTTACACAAATACCTTTTAGGGATATACACATCTATAATTTTAACATCTTTTTTTGTTGGTAAAGTATTTAATTGTCTTAAAATATTGTTCAATATCCTTTTGTAAAGGAATAACGTTTTTCTTTTGATTATTACATTTGTGAATATGACATTTGGCCAAAATAATAATGAAATCAATTATTTATATCATAGGTAAATTATCCAAACAGTACATCTCTTCATAGCAGGGTCAAACAGTACATCCTTCTCCATAGCAGGGTCAAACGGTACATCTCTCCATAACAGGGTCAAACAGTACATCTCTCCCATAGCAGGGTCAAACAGTACATCTCTCCATAGTAGGGTCAAACAGTACATCTCTCCATAGCAGGGTCAAACAGTACATCTCTCCATTACAGGGTCAAACAGTACATCTCTCCATAACAGGGTCAAACAGTACATCTCTCCATAGCAGGGTCAAACAGTACATCTCTCCATAACAGGGTCAAACAGTACATCTCTCCATAGTAGGGTCAAACAGTACATCTCTCCATAGTAGGGTCAAACAGTACATCTCTCCATAGTAGGGTCAAACAGTACATCTCTCCATAGTAGGGTCAAACAGTACATCTCAGTAGACGACGTGAGACACATTTGACAGAAGTACGGAAAGACACAGACAGACTCACACACACACAGACAGTCACACACACACACACACACACACAGTCTCACACACAGTCACACACACACACACACACACAGACACACAGACTCAGACAGACACACAATGCCAGCAGCCTGCAGACACACAAACGTATAAACCACGCTGCAATGCACTGCCTGTTGTCTCGCATCTACACAACACACTGACCAAGAAGCAATACACTCTGCCCAGTTGACACACTGACCAAGAAACAATACACTCTGTCCAGTTGACACACTGACCAGAGACAATACACTCTGTCCGGTTGACACACTGACCAAGAGACAATACACTCTGTCCGGTAAACACACTGACCAAGAGACAATACACTCTGTCCGGTTGACACACTGACCAAGAAGCAATACACTCTGCCCGGTTGACACACTGACCAAGAGACAATACACTGTCCGGTTGACACACTGACCAAGAAACAATACACTCTGCCCGGTTGACACACTGACCAAGAAGCAATACACTCTGCCCGGTTGACACACTGACCAAGAGACAATACACTCTGCCCGGTTGACACACTGACCAAGAAACAATACACTCTGCCCGGTTGACACACTGACCAAGAAACAATACACTCTGCCCGGTTGACACTGACCAAGAGACAATACACTCTGCCCGGTTGACACACTGACCAAGAGACAATACACTCTGTCCGGTTGACACACTGACCAAGAAACAATACACTCTGTCCGGTTGACACACTGACCAAGAAGCAATACACTCTGCCCGGTTGACACACTGACCAAGAGACAATACACTCTGTCCGGTTGACACTGACCAATAGACAATACACTCTGTCCGGTTGACACACACAAAACATAAAGATGCTCTCTCTCACAGACAGACATGTGATTGTTAGAAATGCATCGTAGACGCCGGTAGAGAAAGATCTTGTTCTCTACAATAATTCTCCTTTTGACTCTTTCCTTCACTTTCTCTCTCTCTCTCTCTCTTCGCCGCTGACCCTCTATTTCCTGTGTCTCTTTCTCTTTATTTCTCTCTCTTGGTGCCGCCTCCTCCCCCATCTCTCTCTTGGTGCCACCCTCCTCCCCCATCTCTCTCTTGGTGCCACCCTCCTCCTCCATCTCTCTCTTGGTGCCACCCTCCTCCCCCATCTCTCTCTTGGTGCCACCCCTCCTCCCCCATCTCTCTCTTGGTGCCACCCTCCTCCTCCATCTCTCTTGGTGCCACCCTCCTCCCCATCTCTCTCTTGGTGCCACCCTCCTCCTCCATCTCTCTTGGTGCCACCCTCCTCCTCCATCTCTCTTGGTGCCACCCTCCTCCTCCATCTCTCTCTTGGTGCCACTCTCCTCCCCCATCTCTCTCTTGGTGCCACCCTCCTCCTCCATCTCTCTCGGTGCCACCCTCCTCCCTCATCTCTCTCTTGGTGCCACCCTCCTCCTCCATCTCTCTCTTGGTGCCACCTCCTCCGCCATCTCTCTTGGTGCCACCCTCCTCCCCCATCTCTCTCTTGGTGCCACCCTCCTCCTCCATCTCTCTCTTGGTGCCACCCTCCTCCTCCATCTCTCTCTTTCTGACTGACTGACTGACT
>NW_025536513.1:40000-56709 GCF_020615455.1 Coregonus clupeaformis
ACAGGTTATTAGAAATGTTTGCAAATGTATTAAAAATAAAAAAACGGAAATACCTTATTTACATAAGTATTCAGACACTTTGCTATG
Source organism: Coregonus clupeaformis (assembly GCF_020615455.1). Taxonomy (NCBI): domain Eukaryota; kingdom Metazoa; phylum Chordata; class Actinopteri; order Salmoniformes; family Salmonidae; genus Coregonus; species Coregonus clupeaformis. Next base: position 40,088 of record NW_025536513.1, read on the forward strand.
AGACTCGAAAATTGAGCTCAGGTGCATCCTGTTTCCATTGATCATCCTTGAGATGTTTCTACAACTTGATTGGAGTCCACCTGTGGTCAATTGATTGGACATGATTTGGAAGGGCACACACGCGTTTATATCAGGTCCAACAGTTGACAGTGCATGTCAGAGCAAAAACCAAGCCATGAGGTTGAAGGAATTGTCCATAGAGCTCAGAGACAGGATTTTGTTGAGGCACAAATCTGGGAGAGAAGGGTACCAAAAAATGTCTGCTACATCGAAGATCTCCAAGAACACAGTGACCCCCATCATTCTTAAACGGAAGAAGTTTGGAACTACCAAAAATAACCTGTTTTTGCTTTGTCATTATTTGGTATTGTGTAGATTGATGTTTTTTTATATTTTTTTATCCATTTTAAAATAAGGCTGTAACGTAACAAAAAAGCTCAAGTGGTCTGAATACTTTCCAAATACACTGTAGATGTTGATTCACTCATTCCTCATACCCCCCCCACCCCTCCTCCTCTCTTTTTCCCGAATGACAGGAGGAGGCGATACAGACTCATCCCCCACCCTCTCCTCTCCTCTCTTTCAGGAGGAGGCGATACCAGACTCATCCCCCACCCTCTCCTCTCCTCTCTTTCAGGAGGAGGCGATACCAGACTCACCCCCCACCCTCTCCTCTCCTCTCTTTCAGGAGGAGGCGACACCAGACTCACCCCCCACCCTCTCCTCTCCTCTCTTTCAGGAGGAGGCCATACCAGACTCATCCCCCCACCCTCTCCTCTCCTCTATTTCAGGAGGAGGCGATACCAGACTCACCCCCCACCCTCTCCTCTCCTCTCTTTTCAGGAGGAGGCGATACCAGACTCATCCCCCACCCTCTCCTCTCTTTCAGGAGGGAGGCGATACCAGACTCATCCCCCACCCTCTCCTCTCCTCTCTTTCAGGAGGAGGCCATACTAGACTCATCCCCCACCCTCTCCTCTCTTTCAGGAGGAGGCGATACGACTCATCCCCCACCCTCTCTCTCTCCTCTCTTTCAGGAGGAGGCGATACCAGACTCATCCCCACCCTCTCCCTTCTCTTTCAGGAGGAGGCGATACCAGACTCATCCCCCACCCCTCCTCTCCTCTCTTTCAGGAGGAGGCGATACCAGACTCATCCCCACCCTCTCCTCTCCTTTTCAGGAGGAGGCCATACCAGACTCATCCCCCCACCCTCTCCTCTCCTCTATTTCAGGAGGAGGATACCAGACTCATCCCCCACCCTCTCTCTCCTCTATTTCAGGAGGAGGCGATACAGACTCATCCCCCACCCTCTCCTCTCCTCTCTTTCAGGAGGAGGCGATACCAGACTCATCCCCCCACCCTCTCCTCTCTTTCAGGAGGAGCGATAACAGACTCATCCCCCACCCTCTCCTCTCCTCTATTTCAGGAGGAGGCGATACCAGAGCTGGAGATAGATGTGGATGAGCTGCTGGATATGCCCAGTGATGATGACAGAGGAGCCAGAGTTAAGATCTACTGGTAGACTGTTACAAACCTACTGAGGTACGTTAGTTAGTCCACTGCCTTTCTCATAGACACCAAAATTCATTAAGCCTTATCTGCCTGCTGGGCAAAACCGGAGAACCACAACGGGAAATACATGTTTCAACGTTTTTTTTGTGTGTTTTCCTGAATGATTTCTAAATGCATTGTATCCACGTGTGGTTGAATTGTGTTTTTGTCAAATACATTTAAAAAACAATTGTCCACAAACGACCCAAGTCCCTACCCCCTAGACTAGGGCTATCCAACCCTGTTCCTGGAGAGCTACCCTCCTGTAGGTTTTAACTCCAAACCTGTTCCTGGAGAGCTACCCTCCTGTAGGTTTTAACCACAGGACCAGTTTGGGGAAACCCTGCCCTAGACACGTGTAGAGAGATCTGAGAGGATTTGGATAGGTGTAAGGAATCTCTCCACCCAGCTTATCAGTGAGCACAACATCGTTGAAAATCGTATTATGTCTTTTCAACGTCTTGCACTCATGGGTTATTAGTGGACAAGATTTTAAACTATGGAACTACCACCATACCTATCCAATTAATTTATCAGGGCTGTTCAATGCTCAGTCCTGGAGGGCTCAAACCCGTCTGGTGTTTGTTTCTACCTGGTAGTTAATTGCGCTCACCTGGTGTCCCAGGTCTGAACTGGTCCCTTAATAGAAGGAGAGGGACGAAAAACCAGAAGTGTTTTCCAGGACCCACATGGAACAGCCCTGTTTTTAGGTCTACATGAGCTCCCTAAGAGGCTAGGTGTTGTTCCTGGACGGGCCTCCGTCTGTCTTTTGAGTCCGCCATTTTATCTATGCATGTTTAGACTTTGTACCAATGGTGTGTTTTGTCCCTCTTCTCTCCCTGTAGGATGTTTTTTGTCCCTCTTCTCTCCCTGTAGGATGTTTTTTGTCCCTCTTCTCTCTCTGTAGGATGTTTTTTGTCCCTCTTCACTCTCTGTAGGATGTTTTTTGTCCCTCTTCTCTCCCTGTAGGATGTTTTTTGTCCCTCTTCTCTCTCTGTAGGATGTTTTTGTCCCTCTTCTCTCCCTGTAGGATGTTGTTACTAATGGTGTGTTTGTCCCTCTTCTCTCCCTGTAGGACTTTGTGTCTGATCTGCTGGATAAGATACGTGGCATGCAGAAACTCACCACCCCCAGAAGAAATAACCTCAACCCTGTCTCACCCCCCTTCTCTCTCCTCCCTCACCCCAACCTCAGCCCCACAGAAGAAATAGGAGCTTGGCTTCCTCAGAGATGGAGGAAGAGGGAGGAGAGGGAGGAGGAAGGGAGGAGAGAAGGGGAGAGGAGTAAGAGAGGGGTGATTGAAGCAGCCAATCAGATCTAAGCAGGGCTTATGACGTCATATCCTGTGGTTTTATTTTAATATTTTATTTAGTTTACATTTTATTTTGATTGAATTTTTTTTAAGGGGTTTGAATTGTTGTTAAATGATCATACGATCGGTCATATTTCTCATGTTAAGGTGATGCCAGCGAACATAGCATACGATAATGTAGCTGTAAGCCAAGCCCAGGATATATTCTGATGTTTAGTAGTGGTGAGTTTTAGGATGAGTTCCAAATGGCACGTTATTATCTTTTTTATAGTCCACTACATTTCACCAGGGCTCTGGCCAAAAAGTAGTGGACTAGGTTATAGGGTGCCATTTGGGATTTAGAGATTTAAGGATGGGACCGGCTCCTGTGTATAATACAGTGTGTACGTAGCTGTGTGTTTGTCGCGTGTGTGTGTGTGTGTGTGTGTGTGTAGTCTCGACCCACAGTGAAAACACACACACACACACACACCAGAGGACTTGACAAAGTGACCTTGTTTCTGTCTAGTTCTATTTCCCTCTTTATCACTTTTTAGTTTATTTGTTCTGTAAAATATTTAATGCTCCATAGTGTGCAGTGAAGGGCTTTTTCAGTGAGGACTCTTGTAGAGGGTTTTCAGTAGATCAGTAAACCAATGAGGGAGAGGGGGGGAGGGGCACTGTGTAGTGGAAAATGTGTCTGGATGTGTTCATCGAAATAGCCACACACACACACACACACACACACACACACACACACACACACACACCACACAGCAGAAACACAGACCACAGCTGCTGCTCCTTCATGCTCACACACAGATGTGAACACTGGTAAACACACACACACACACACACTGGCACTCTCTCGCCAACACACACACAAATGGGAAGGGGGGGTGAAAAATGTAATCATTGAGAGAGAGATAAATGGAGAAAGAGAGAGGGAATCAGGGGTCTTACTCTTCGTGGCTTGGCTGCCTCACAAGGCCTTAGTGTTGCCAATCATGCAGCTCTCTCACTCACCCCATGTCTCTCTCTTTGGCCCTCCCTCCTTCCTCTCTCTCCTTCCCTCCCTCCATCCCTCTCTCCTTCCTCCCTCCATCCCTCTCTCCTTTCCTCCCTCCATCCCTCTCTCCTTCCCACCCTCCTTCCCTCTCTCCTTCTCTCCGTCCTTCTCTCCTTCTCTCCTTCCCTCTCTCCTTCTCTCCTTTCCTCTCTCCTTCCCACCCTTCTTCCCTCTCTCCTTCTCTCCTTCCCCTCTCCTTATCTCCTTCCCTCTCTCCTTATCTCCTTCTCTCCTTCCCTCTCTCCTTCCCACCTCCATCCCTCTCTCCTTCCCACCCTCCACCCCTCTCTCCTTCCCACCCTCCATCCCTCTAATCCTCTCCCCTCTCCTTCCCACCGTCCACCCCTCTCTCCTTCCCACCGTCCACCCCTCTCTCCTTCCCACCGCCCTCTCTCCTTCCCACGTCCACCCCTCTCTCCTTCCCACCGTCCACCCTTCTCTCCTTCCCACCCTCCACCCCTCTCTCCTTCCCACCCTCCACCCCTTTCTCCTTCCCACCCTCCACCCCTCCTCTCTCCTTTCCACCCTCCATCCCTCTCTCCTTCTCTCCTTCCCTCTCTCCTTCCCTCCTTCCCTCTCCTTCCCACCTCATCCTCTCTCCTTCTCTCCATCCCTCTCTCCTTCCCACCCTCCATCCCTCTCTCCTTCTCTCCATCCTCTCTACTTCCCACCCTCCTTCCCTTTCTCCTTCCCTCCATCCAGCCCTCTCTCCCTCCATCCCTCCATCTCTTTTTTAATAACTGACGTTGCCTTAGGTCTTTATTGAAGTTACAAACCAAATAAAAGGAGACATTCATTTTTAACAGAACAATTTTTAAACAACAAAAAAAACACGACGAAATGTTTCCGTTTCTCTTTTACTCTTCCTCTTTTTAAAAAGGAGATCCTGTTGTTGTTTAGGAAAGAGGCCATCTAGAGGTCATCTAGAGGTCATCTAGATCTCTCTGGATGCAAATACAGTGGGGAAAAAAAGTATTTAGTCAGCCACCAATTGTGCAAGTTCTCCCACTTAAAAAGATGAGAGAGGCCTGTAATTTTCATCATAGGTACACGTCAACTATGACAGACAAATTGAGAAATTTTTTTCCAGAAAATCACATTGTAGGATTTTTAATGAATTTATTTGCAAATGATGGTGGAAAATAAGTATTTGGTCACCTACAAACAAGCAAGATTTCTGGCTCTCACAGACCTGTAACTTCTTCTTTAAGAGGCTCCTCTGTCCTCCACTCGTTACCTGTATTAATGGCACCTGTTTGAACTTGTTATCAGTATAAAAGACACCTGTCCACAACCTCAAACAGTCACACTCCAAACTCCACTATGGCCAAGACCAAAGAGCTGTCAAAGGACACCAGGAAACAAAATTGTGGACCTGCACCAGGCTGGGAAGACTGAATCTGCAATAGGTAAGCAGCTTGGTTTGAAGAAATCAACTGTGGGAGCAATTATTAGGAAATGGAAGACATACAAGACCACTGATAATCTCCCTCGATCTGGGGCTCACGCAAGTTCTCACCCGTGGGGTCAAAATGATCACAGAATGGTGAGCAAAATCCCAGAACCACACGGGGGGACCTAGTGAATGACCTGCAGAGAGCTGGGACCAAAGTAACAAAGCCTACCATCAGTAACACACTACGACGCCAGGGACTCCAAATCCTGCAGTGCCAGACGTGTCCCCCTGCTTAAGCCAGTACATGTCCAGGCCCGTCTGAGTTTGCTAGAGTGCATTTGGATGATCCAGAAGAGGATTGGGAGAATGTCATATGGTCAGATGAAACCAAAATAGAACTTTTAGGTAAAAACTCAACTCGTCGTGTTTGGAGGACAAAGAATGCTGAGTTGCACCATACCTACTGTGAAGCATGGGGTGGGGAAACATCATGCTTTGGGGCTGTTTTTCTGCAAAGGGACCAGGGCGACTGATCCGTGTAAAGGAAAGAATAATGGGGCCATGTATCGTGATTTTGAGTGAAAACCTCCTTCCATCAGCAAGGGCATTGAAGATGAAACGTGGCTGGGTCTTTCAGCATGACAATGATCCCAAACACACCGCCGGGCACCAGGAGAGGCTTCGTAAGAAGCATTTAAAGGTCCTGGTGGCTTCTAGCCAGTCTCCAGATCTCAACCCATAGAAAATCTTTGGGAGTTGAAAGTCTGTGTTGCCTAGCGACAGCCCCAAAACATCACTGCTCTAGAGGAGATCTGCATGGAGGAATGGGCCAAAATACCAGCAACAATGTGTGAAAACCTTGTGAAGACTTACAGAAAACATTTGACCTGTGTCATTGCCAACAAAGGGTATATAACAAAGTATTGAGAACTTTTGTTATTGACCAAATACTTATTTTCCACCATAATTTGCAAATAAATTCGATTGCAAATCCTACTATGTGATTTTTCTGGAATTTTATTTCTCATTTGTCTGTCATAGTTGTGATGTATCTATGATGAAATTACAGGCCTCTCATCTTTTTTAAGTGGGAGAACTTGCACAATTGGTGGCTGACTAAATACTTTTTTTGCCCCACTGTATCTATTCTAGGTCAATTATTACTGTGTGTATTATTACTATTATAATACCTAGTGTACGTCCCAAATGGCTCCCTATTCCCTATATAGTGCACTACTTTAGACCAGAGAATGGCACCTATTCCCTATATAGTGCACTACTTTACACAGAGAATGGCACCCTATTCCTATATAGTGCACTGCTTTAGACCAGAGAATGGCACCTATTCCTCTATAGTGCACTACTTTAGACCAGAGAGAATGGCACCTATTCCTATGTGGTGCACTACTTTTTGATAGACTAGCCTCCTGTACAGGGATTGTACTTGTACATCAAGCTGCCTCCCGCTACAGAAACAGGAGATGGGGCAGGAGCCTATGGGCTGTTCTGGCTATTTTACTTACCAATAGGGCTCTGGTCAAGGTAGTGCACTATATGAGGGAATAGAGGTGCCATTCTCTGGTCTAAAGTAGTGCACTATATAGGGAGAATGAGGTGCTATTCTCTGGTCTAGTAGTACTATATAGGAATAGGGTGCCATTCTCTGGTCTAAAGTAGTGCACTATATAGGGGAATAGGTGCCATTCTCTGGTCTAAAGTAATGCACTATATAGGGAATAGGTGCCATTCTCTGGTCTAAAGTAGTGCACTATATAGGGAATAGGGTGCCATTCTCTGGTCTAAAGTAGTGCACTATATAGGGAATAAGGTGCCATTCTCTGGTCTAAAGTAGTGCACTATATAGGAATAGGGTGCCATTCTCTGGTCTAAAGTAGTGCACTATACGAGGAATAGGTGCCATTCTCTGGTCTAAAGTAGTGCACTATATAGGGAATAGGGTGTCATTTGAGAAGCAGCCCTGATACTGTTGTTGGGAGTGTCAGACATGTTTTTACTGTATGACAACTTTGAATATTGAAATGCTGTTTTAGAAGTGATGTGTTTTATGAAGAAAAAAAAACAGACAAACTGAAGAACTAAATGTAGCGACAGGTTCTTGTTTTACCACAATTCTGTTACACTTTTATGCAACTTTAATAAAAATATGTTAAAATGACTAACGTGTGTGTGTGTTCATATGTGGATGTGTGTGTGTGTGGATGTGTGTGTGTGTGTGTGTGTGTTCATATGTGTGTGTGTGTGTTCATATGTGGATGTGTGTGTGTGTGTGTGTGTGTGTGTGTGTGTGTGTGTTTATATGTGGATGTGTGTGTGACAATGTGTTATGACACTGACATTGGAAATGGTTTTATCACCACCTGCAGGATGTTTGTCAGTATGTGCATCCCATTTTTATAATGTACTGTATACTGAACCAAAATATAAACTCAACATGTAAAGTGTTGGTCCCATGTTTCATGAGCTGAAATAAAAGATCCCAGAAATGTTCCATACGCACAAAAGCGGTTTTCTCTCAAATGTTGTGCACAAATTTGTTTACATCCCTGTTAGTGAGTATTTCTCCTTTGCCAAGATAATCCATCCACCTGCGCAGGTGTGGCATATCAAGAAGCTGATTAAACAGCATGATCATTACCCATGTGCACCTTGTGCTGGGGACAATAAAAGGCCACTCTAGAATGTGCAGTTTTGTCACAACACAATGCCACAGATGTCTCAAGTTTTGAAGGAGTTTGTAATTGAATGTTCATTTCTCTACCATAAGCCACCTCCAAGCGTCGTCTTAGAGGATTTGGCAGTACATCCAATATGCTTCACAACCGCAGACCACATGTAACCACGCCAGCCCAGGACCTCCTCACATCCAGCTTCTTCACCTGCGGGATCATCTGAGACCAGCCACCGGACAGCTGATGAAACAGTGGGTTTGCACAACGGAAGAATTTCTGCACAAACAGTCAGAAACCGTCACAGGGAAGCTCATCTGCGTACGCTGTCGTCCTCACCAGGGTCTTGACCTGACTGGTTCGCGTCTTAACCGACTTCAGTGGGCAAATGCTCACCTTCAATGGCTACTAGCTACGCTGGATAAGTGTGCTCTTCACAGATGAATCCGATTTAACTGTACCGGGCAGATGGCAGACAGCGTGTATAGCATCGTGTGGGAGAGCGGTTTGCTGATGTCAGCGTTGGGAACAGAGTGCCCATGGTGGCGCTGGGGTTATGGTAACTACGCCACTCAGGAACATTCCATGTCAGTCTTGTTAAGCAACTCGAGTGTATATTTGGCCTTATTGTTTCAGGTTATTGTCCTGCTGAAAGGTGAATGTTTCTCTCCCTCCTCTTCCTCTTCATCTACAGTCTCCCTCCATTTCTCTGCCTCTTCTTCCTCTTCATCTACAGTCTCCCTCCATTTCTCTCCCTCCTCTTCCGATCAGACCACGTGTAAGGCGTTGTGTGGGCGCAGCGGTTTTGCTGATGTCAACGTCGTGCCCCGTGGTGGCGCTGGGGTTATAGTAAAGGGCAGGCATAAGCTACGAACACAATTGCATTTTATCGATGGCAATTTAGTGCACAGAGATACTGCGACGAGATCCTGAGGGCCCATTGTTGTGCCATTCATCCGCCGCCATCACCTCATGTTTCAGCATGATAATGCAGGCCCCATGTCGCAAGGATCTGTACACAATTCCTGGAAGCTGGAAATGTCCCTGTTCATCCATGGCCTGCATACTCACCAGACATGTCACCATAGAGCATGTTTGGAATGCTCTGGATCGGCGTGTACTGACAGCGTGTTCCAGTTCCCGCCAATATCCAGCAACTTAGCACAGCCATTGAAGAGGAGTGGGACAACATTCCATAGGCCACAATCAACAACCTGATCAACTCTATGCGAAGGAGATGTGTCACGCCAGATACTGATTAGTTTTTCTGATCTCGCCCCTACCTTTTCTTAAAGGTATCTGTGACCAACAGATGCATATCTGTATTCCCATTAATGTTTAATCCATAGATTAGGGCCCAATGGATTCATTTCAATTGACTGATTTCCTTTATGAACTGTAACTCAGTAAAATCTTTGAAGTTGTTGCATGTTGCGATTATATTTTTGTTCAGTGTACAGTTGAGTCGGACGTTTACATACACTTAGATGTTTTTCAACCACTCCACAAATTTCTTGTTAACAAACTATAGTTTTGGCAAGTCGGGTTAGGACATCTACTTTGTGCATGACAAGTAATTTTTCCAACAATTGTTTACAGACAATTCCAGTGGGCCAGAAGTTAACATACACAAAGTTGACTGTGCCTTTTAACAGCTTGGAAAATTCCAGAAAATGATGTCATGGCTTTAGAAGCTTCTGATAGCCTAATTGACATAAATTGAGTCAATTGGAGTGTACCTGTGGATGTATTTCAAGGTCTACCTTCAAAGTAAACTCAGTGCCTTTGCTTGACATCATGGGAGAATCAAAAGAAATCAGCCAAGACCTCAGAAAACAAAAATGTAGACCTCCACAAGTCTGGTTCATCCTTGGAGCAATTTCCAAACGCCTGAAGGTACCACGTTCATCTGTACAAACAATAGTACGCAAATAGTAAAAACACCATGGGACCATGCAGCCGTCATACCGCTCAGGAAGGAGACGCATTCTGTCTCCTAGAGATTAACGTCTTTGGTGCGAAGTGCAAATCAATCCCAGAACAACAGCAAGGACGCTGGAAGATGCTGGAGGAAACCGGTGCAAAAGTACCTATATCCACAGTAAAACAAGTCCTATATCGACATAACCTGAAAGGCCGTCAGCAAGGAAGAAGCCACTGCTCCAAAACCGCCATAAAAAAGCCAGACTACGGTTTGCAACTGCACATGGGGACAAAGATCGTACTTTTTGGAGAAATGTCCTCTGGTCTGATGAAACAAAAATAGAACTGTTTGGCCATAATGACCATCGTTATGTTTGGAAGAAAAAGGGTGTGCTTGCAAGCCAAAGAACACCATCCCAACCGTGAAGCACGGGGGTGGCGCATCATGCTGTGGGGGTGCTTTGCTGCAGGAGGGACTGGTACTTCACAAAATAGATGGCATCATGAGGAAGGAAAATTATGTGGCTATATTGAAGCAACATCTCAAGACATCAGTCAGGAAGTTAAAGCTTAGTCGCAAATGGGTCTTCCAAATGGACAATGACCCCAAGCATACTTCCAAAGTTGTGGCAAAATGGCTTAAGGACAACAAAGTCAAGGTATTGGAGTGGCCATCACAAAGCCCTGACCTCAATCCTATAGAAAATGTGTGGGCAGAACTGAAAAGCGTGTGTGAGCAAGGAGGCCTACAAACCTGACTCAGTTACACCAGCTCTGTCAGGAGGAATGGGCCAAAATTCACCCAATTTATTGTGGGAAGCTTGTGGAAGGCTACCTGGAACGTTTGACCAAGTTAAACAATTTAAAGCAATGCTGCCAAATACTAATTGAGTGTATGTAACTTCTGACCCACTGGGAATGTGATGAAAGAAACAAAGCTGAAATAAATCATTCTCTCTACTATTATTCTGACATTTCACATTCTTAAAATAAAGTGGTGATCCTAACTGACCTAAATCAGGGAATTTTTACTAGGATTAAATGTCAGGAATTGTGAAAAAACTGAGTTTAAATGTATTTGGCTAAGGTGTATGTAAACTTCTGACTTCCAACTGTATATCGAGGAGGTTGGTGGCCATTAATTGGGAGGACGGGCTCGTGGTAATGGCTGTAGTGGAATGGTATCAAATACATCAAACACATGGTTTCCAGGTCCATGTGTTTGATGCCATTCCATTTAAACCTTTCCAGCTATTATCATAGAGATGTCCTCCCCTCAGCAGTCTCCACTGGTGCATAAATATACAGAAATCCTCGAAAACACATGAGTTGGTGACATTGATAGAATTTCCATTGCTTCAAGAAATCAGTTTTTTAATGAACCGATTGGTTGTCCGGGATCTCAAGTTTGGCCTCTGATTGGTTAGGACAGTACAGTAATATCTCACAGGATGGTTTCTATTGGCTATTCAGGTGTTAGAGCTCTGCGTTGATTGGCTAGATTGTAGAATTTTAGAGTCCGGCAAAAGTAGCAGTAGAACTGTACTGCAACTGAAAAGGAAGTAGCCTAGTTTGAATACTGTGATAATATAACTGTACTTTATAGTATTGGAGTATAGAACATACAAACCGTAAAAGGTAAGTAGGCTATTTTTGTTTTATGCTTCGTTTCCGTATTTTACTACACGTTTGTTATTTACAGCCTAGTTGATCATCTGACCATCTCTCTGTCTGCCTCTTCTTCTTGCATAATCCGCGTTAGAACAGCAAGTTGGCGTCCGAAACAACCCACTGTTCCTCTGTCAATACGATTTCATGTCTGCATCATACATAGTGCAGCAGTGCTGTGAATGTCTCGAAACATATAGTCTTCTTTACTTTATATGCGATGATATGATAACACTACGTTCGATAGGGCTACAATGTTAACAACTACCACCTCTGTCGCAGACGGGGATAGTGATCTCGCATACATTTGCTGTCTAACAGCAAATAAATGATCAATCCAGGTATTGGACGTTTGTCCGTTGGATAGCCTAATAAAAAACGATTTAAAAATGCAATATTCGGTTACGTTTGTGTATTCGTTTGGTCGCGGAGGCCGCGTACATTTCTGTACAGTGTGATCTCAGTGCAGGCGACATCACGGAAGCCATACGGTAGCTCTCGAGTTGGAAGGCGACCATCCGGTGTAGTCTCGGATGACCACTGCGCCACCCGGCCCGCGGCGAGCCTACTTTTGCTGTTGTTCGATACGGGTAAAACGACTGTAGGTGTAGGCTATATTTCTATAATTCTATGTTTCTATCCAAAAAAGCCTAGAAGATGGAGGATATAGCTGCTAGGAATACTCTTGGTTATGAGGTGTAATTAATATTTGTGTATAAAGTGCATACATTAGGCCTATATTGTAAATAGGTTACTATGTCAGGCCTTTAGGTTATAAATATGTTATAATGGTTAAAGCTAGAATCCGTTAGTTGCTACAGTACATATTTAGACTTATAAATGAATTAATGAATTAATCAATGAATGATATACCAATTGATTCTTGAAGAATATAACTTATAAATGCCTCGTGAGCTTTGTTCAGCTGTAGTACCCAGTAATCAGAACCCAAAATATATATATATTTTTTACCCAATGTTTGTAAACAATGTAAATGTAAACAAACACTTTATAGCTTAAAACATGGTTAAAACTATAATTTTTATATAACGTGTAACTCGGTTTGAAATGGTTGAAGCAAGTTAACGGTGCGCACTAACCTAGTTATTATTTCTGTCTTTCTTTCCTCTCACCCTCTGTCTTTCTCTCAGTGATGCGCGCCCAGCCCTCTGTCAGAGAACCAGAGGAAGAGATGGGTGGAGGGAGAGAGTGAACTCAGAGGCCAACGGAGAGATGGAGGAAGAGAGAGAGAGAGAGAGGAGAGAGGGGGAGGAAGAACCATGGAGGAGAGCACGGAGGGAGAGGAGAGCGACTCGGACGATAGCGAGGAGGAGGAAGAGGAGGAAGAGGAGAGTTCAGGTAGATAACTGATGATGAAGACAGTTTTCTCTTTTGTTTCTCCTTTTTGACTCTTTCTTTACTGACAACTAAAAGTATCTTCTCTCTCCCCCTCACTGCTCTCTCTCTCTCTCTCTCTCTCTTCTCTCGCCCCTCCCTGCTCTCTCTCTCTCTCTCTCCCCTCCCTTCCTCTCTCTCTCTCTCTCTCCCCTCCCTGCTCTCTCTCTCTCTCTCTCTCTCTCTCTCTCTCTCTCTCTCTCTCTCTCTCTCTCTCTCTCTCTCTCCTTCTCTCTCTCTCCCCCTCCCTGCTCTCTCTCTCTCTCCCCCTCCCTGCTCTCTCTCTCTCTCTCTCTCTCTCCCTCTCTCTCTCTCTCCTTCTCTCTCTCTCCCCTCCCTGCTCTCTCTCTCTCTCCCCCTCCCTGCCACTCTCTCTCTCTCTCTCTCTCTCTCTCTCTCTCTCTCTCTCTCTCTCTCTCTCTCTCTCTCTCTCTCTCTCTCCTTCTCTCTCTCCTTCCCCTCCCTGCTCTCTCTCTCTCTCTCCCCCTCCCTGCTCTCTCTCTCTCTCTCTCCCCCTCCCTGCTCTCTCTCTCTCTCTCTCTCTCCTCTCTCTCTCTCTCTCTCTCTCTCTCTCTCAGCTCTCTCTCTCTCTCCCCCCTCCCTGCTCTTTCTCTCTCTCGGCTCTCTCTTTCCCACTCCTCTCACTCTCTCACTCTCTCGCTTCAGCTCTCTTGTTTCCTCTCTCTCCCTCTCCCCCTTTCCCTTCCCCCTCTCTTTTCCCTCTCTCCCTCCCTCCCTCCCTCCCTCCCTCCCTCCCCCCTCCCTCCCTCCCTCCCTCCCTCCCTCCTCCCTCCTCCCTCCTCCCTCCCTCCTCTCCCTCCCTCTCTCTCCTCCCTCCCCTCTCTTTTTCTCTCTCCTCCCCTCCCTCCCTCCCTCCCCCCCCCTCCCTCCCTCCCTCCTCTCCCTCCCTCCCTCTCTTTCTCTAGAGATGGATGATGGGGTCTGTGAGAGGAGGAGGAGAGTGCCTAGATGAGATGTCAGACCTGGGAAAAACAGTTCCTGGAGCTGAAAGACAAGTAAGTCTCATTGATGGATTGATTAATTGGTTGATTGATTGGCGTTGATTGGTTGATTGATCCAGAGGCTTAGGGAAAGGGATCATCAAGAAGGCGTTTCGAGAGCGACACGCGGAGGTGTGTTCCACGACACGCGTAGCGGAGTATGGATTATAGTTGATTATCCCATCCATTCCTTTGTGTCGTACATGACTTACTTTAATGTATGACTGTTTATGTTATTGAATCACTAACTTATGTTTAATTATCCCACTCTATTCAGTTAATGTATGACAATTAACTCATTAGGAATTTGGGGCGCCCACGGAATAAGTTGTTCTAACGAGTTACCATCTCCCCAAATTAAACTCTTAGAAGATAAATATGTTATATATCGTATAAAGTCACTTATTCAGTAATTCCTCTTATCCGTCTCGTTCACTGAGCGTGCGCATAATCCCTGAACCTACAAGAACCCCTAACCTTATGGATGAATCAGCAATACACAAATTGGATTAGTATTTTTACTAGCTAACTAAATAATAACACTATACAAACACACACACGTTACGATTACTAACGTAATACAGTAAAAACAGGTCCCTAGTGGACTGTAGGCTAACGTTAGCATGTTTCTTAGGAGCAGCGCTTAACTTGGGGTACAGCCCAAAGCTCTCAGGTGCCTTATTGCTATTATAAACTGGTTCGCACTTTACGTAATTAGAAGAGGTAAAATATATGTTTTGTGATACCCTGAGTGCTGGTTGGCTCGAAGCCAGTGGTATATCAGACGTATGCCACAGCTTTCATGCCAATCAATATTCAGGGCTCAAACCTCCCGGTTTATATTTACTTACAGTACCAGTCAAAAGTTTGGGTTCACCTACTCATTCAAGGGTTTTTCTTTATTTTTACTTTTTTCTACATTGTAAAAAAGTGTTAAACAAATCAAAATATATTTTTGATTTTAGATTCTTCAAAGTAGCCACCCTTTTTCCTTGATGACAGCTTTGCACACTCTTAGCATTCTCTCAACCAGCTTACCTGAATTCTATTCCAACATTTCTCTTGAAGGATTTCCCCATATGCTGAGCACTTGTTGGCTTCGCTTTTCCTTCACTCTACGGGCCAACTCATCCCAAACCATCTCAATTGGTTTGAGGTCGGAGTGATTGTGGAGGCCAGGTCATCTGTTGCAGCACTCCTCCACTCTCCTTCTTAGTCTCAAATAGCCCTTACACAGCCTGGAGGGTGTGTTTTGGAAGTCATTGTCCTGTTGAAAAACAAATGTGGATAGTCCCACTAAGCCCAAACCAGAAGGGATGGCGTGTCGCTGCAGAGTGCTTCGTGGTACCACCTGCCGGTTAAGTTTGCCTTAGATTCAATAAATCACAGACAGTGTCACCAGCAAGCACCACCACCACCTCCTCCTCCATGCTTCATGGTGGGAACCGCACATACGGGAGATCATCCCGTTCACCTACTCTCGTCTCACAAAGACATGGCGGTCGGAACCAAAAATCTCTAATTTGGACTCATCAGACCAAAGGACAGATTTCCACCGGTCTAATGTCCATTGCTCGTATTTCTTGGCCCAAAAATCTCTTGCTTGTGCTTGGTGTCCTTTAGTAGTGGTTTCTTTCTTGCAGCAATTCGACCATGAAGGCCTGATTCACACAGTCTCCTCTGAACAGTTGATGTTGAGATCATGTGTCTGTTACTTGAACTCCTGTGAAGCATTTATTTGGCCTGCAATCTGAGGTACAGTTAACTCTAATTAATTTATCCTCTGCAGTAAGAGGTAACTCTGGGTCTTCCTTTCCTGTGGCGGTCCTCGCCCAAGAGCCAGTTTCATCATAAGCTTGTGGTTTTCGCGGCTGCGCGGTGAAAGCGTTAAAAGTTCTTGATATTTTCGGATTGTCTAACCTTCATGTCTTAAAGTAATGATGGTCGTTCTCTTTGCTTATTTGAGCTGTTCTTGCCATAATATGGACCTTGGTCTTTTCACCAAATAGGGCTATCTTCTGTATACCACCTCTACCTTGTCTAACTTACAACTGAGTTAGGCTCAAATGCATTAAGAAAAATAAATTCCACAAATTAACTTTTAACAAAGGGCAAACCTGTTAATTGAAATGCATTCAGGTGACACCTCATGAAAGCAGTTGAAGAGAATGCCAAGAGTGTAAAAGCTGTCATCAAAGGAAAGCGGTGAGCTATTTTTGAAGAATCTCAAAATATAAAAATATATATTTGCAGTTTGTTTAACACTGTTTATCGTGTGTTATTTCATAGTTTTGATAGTCTTCACTGTTGTTCTACATTGTATGAAAATAGTAAAAATAAAGAAAAACCCTGGAATGAGTGGAGAGGTGTGTCAAACTTTTGCTGGTGCTGTATATATGATACAGAATATAGACTAAGTCGATTGACTGACCAGTCTTGTTTTTGTGTTGTGTGTGAGATGGTTTTGTTAGTAGCTGTGTGCCTGTGTGTCTGTGCACTGTGTGTGTGTGTGTGCGTGTGCGTGCACGTGTGTTTGTGTGTGAGGTTGTTTCATTGACCGGTTGAACCAGGTAAAGGTGAAGTAGATGGGGTGTTGACTGGTAAAGCAGGAGAATAGGAACCATAGCAGCACTACAACA
>NW_025536514.1:0-56703 GCF_020615455.1 Coregonus clupeaformis
CACGCCCTGGCTCTGGGGACTCTAGTATGTTGAGCCAGGGTGTGAGTTTTCATGTGTGTTGGTTCTAGTTGTTGTATATCTATGTTGGCCAGGGTGGCTCCCAATCAGAGACGGCTGTAGCTCGTTGTCTCTGATTGGGAGTCACTACAAGCAGCCGTTAGGCATTCATTCATTGTGGTTTCTTGTTCGGTGTTGGTTTGTGTTTGACCATTGACTGTCACGTCATCGTTTTGTTGTTTTTTGATCGTGTGATCATTATATAAATAAATATGTTCGCATTCAACGCTGCGCCTTGGTCCTCCTCTCTCGACCGAAACGATCGTGACAGAAGAAACCACCAAGACTGACCAAGCAGCGTGTCCAGGAGCCATCGCCAGGGAGATCTCTAGCAGATCTCCTTCGCCTCGACTGGGTCAAGCCGGGTGAGGAAGAGAGAAGGGCTTGACATGGAAGCAGAAGGGCGAAAGGCTGGCGAGGGGACATGGAGACCTGGTCCACGGGTAGGAGAGACGCCCAGAACATTTTTAGGGGGGCTAACGCCGTGGACGACGGGGCCAGCAGGAGACCGCGGCAGAGCGGCCCAGCGGGTTGGCAGAGGAGGCCGCCAGGTTACGGGGGCCACTGGTCGAAGAGGGGATGGAAGGTGTAGAGGCACTGGCGAGAGGTACTGGGGTGTGTTACCAGTCCGGTCCGGCCCATTCCAGATCCCCTGAGGGACCAGTGGTGTGTGTCCCCAGTACGGTCCCGGCCTGTTCTGCTCCCGCACCAGGCCAATGGTGCGCGCGTCGTCAGCCCGGCTCGGCCCGTTCCTGCTCCCCGCACCAAGTCAGTGGTGCGCCCGTCAGCCGGCTCGGCCCGTTCCTGCTCCCCGCACCAAGTCAGTGGTGCGCCGTCCAGCCTGGCTCGGCCCGTTCCTGCTCCCCGACCAAGTCAGTGGTGCGCTCGCCAGCCCGGCTCGGCCCGTTCCTGCTCCCCGCACCAAGTCGGTGGTGCCCGTCAGCCGGCTCGGCTCGTTCCTGCTCCCCGCATCCAAGTCAGTGGTGCGTCCCGTCACCGGCTTGGCCCGTTCCTGCTCCCGCACCAAGTCAGTGGTGCGCTCACAGTCCGGCTCGGCCCGTTCCTGCTCCCCGCACCAAGTCGGTGGGTGCGCCCGTCACCGGCTCGCCCGTTCCTGCTCCCGCACAAGTCAGTGGTGCGTTGTCAGCCCGTTGGCCCGCTCCTGCTCCCCGCACCAAGTCAGGGGTGCGTTTCGTCAGCCCGGCTCGGGCCGTTCCTGCTCCCCACACAAGCCAGTGGTGTGCGTCGATCCAGTCCGGCACAGCCCGTGCCTGTTCCACTGGTGCCTGGTTTAGCACCGGGTCAGCTGCTTCACGCCGGAGCTAGAGCAATCCGCTTCCACCAGTGTAGTCCAGCTCCGGTCCGCAGGGCCAGACCCTTCGGACCAGGGTACCTTGGGGGGTTAGAGAGCGAGTGGGGATCATGCCCGAGCCGGATCCGCCGCCAAGGCGGAGTGCCCACCCAGTCCTCTCCCCTGTGGTATTTGGTTGGCGCGGTGAGTCCGCGCCTAGGGGGTACTGTCACCCGCCTGGCTCTGGGGACTCTAGTATGTTGAGCCAGGGTGTGAGTTTTCATGTGTGTTGGTTCTAGTTGTTGTATATCTATGTTGGCCAGGGTGGCTCCCAATCAGAGACGGCTGTAGCTCGTTGTCTCTGATTGGGAGTCATACTTAGGTAGCCGTTAGGCATTCATTCATTGTGGTTTCTTGTTGGTTTGTGTTTGACCATTGACTGTCACGTCATCGTTTTGTTGTTTTTGATCGTGTGATCATTATATAAATAAATATGTTCGCATTCAACGCTGCGCCTTGGTCCTCCTCTCTCACCGACGATCATGACATCTTGCAAATGGAGCCTCCCCCTTCCCTCTTCCCACTGTTTACTCTTCATGTTATGCAGTAATTAAGCGTCTCTCTAAGCATGGGTATTTCATGCTGCAGTGAGAAATAGTGTGCAGGAGAGATATGGGGGTGCCAGGGTAAATCTGTTACACTTTATAGGCCACATACTATCTTTCCTCTGGTGACTCTGCCAGTCAGATGTAATATATTTTGCAGCCAGCTCTGCTCTGTGTGACAGCACAGTGATAAGGGGATGCACAGCAAGCCTCATACATGACAACTAAAGTTAGTGTGTGGAGATGTGTGTGTGTCTGTCTATGTGTGGAGATGTGTGTAGGTGTGTGTATAAATGTGTATGTGTGCATGTATACAAGCTGCATACTCCAGTGCACTATTCATTATTGTCAGTCAGACTTGTTCATGGTTTGTCAGCGAATTTTGTTTAATTACTCAGGGTGAATTCACACTGCTTAGGTGATAACACACACAAACACACACAGACACACACACAAACACACACAGACACACACACATAGACACACAAACACAGATACAAACAAACACACACACACAGACACACACACACACACACACATAGACACACAGACACAAACACACACACACATATACATACACATAGACACACACACACACAGACACATAGACACACACACACACACACACACACACACAGACAGACATACACACACTTATAGAAACACACACATATACACACACACACACATATATACACACACACACACAGACACCCACACACATAAACACACACACGCACAAACAACCACACAGACACACACATAGGCCTTCACAGACGCACACACGCACACATGCACAGAAATGTGAAAAATCAGTATAAATAAGCAGGCCATTAATCACATTACCAGTCAACACAAACATGTGACGTAGGTACAAGCAGAGACTTAACATTTGTTTCTGCAACCACTGGCATTTACTAAAACTTCCACTCTCAGCAGGGGAGAAGAGAGAGGAAGACTAGGAGTGAGATATGGTCTCTGTTCTCTGTCACTGAGGCAAGCTATGCCGTGTCCACCAGGAGAAGTAGAACTATGTTGAGGCTAGATAAATCTGAAGTGTTTATTCGAATAATGTGCTGCTATTTTGGTCATTGTGTTACACAAGATGCCAGAAATTTGACTGGGTTAATAATACATTTGGATGAAATGTGTTAAGATACTGTATAATTGGTTTGACGTTATCTCCCTTATCCATCTCTCCAAATGAAAAGCGCTTAAAACAAATAATCTGTGTGATTAACATTTTCAGTTACCCCAGTGGGCGTGATGGCTTATCTATTCTCCCTGGGAACATAGAATCCTTTATAGCAGGGGTGTCAAACGTACGGCCCGCGGGCCGGATCAGGCCCGCAAACGGGTTTAATCCGGCGCGCGAGATGATAAAAAACAAAACAAACAAAAAAAAATTTATTTTTATTTTTTAAGTATAAAAATGCGCTGCAATTTTTCAATAAAATAAACTGCTGTTCCAATTGCGTCCACTGGATGGCGCAATAGCAATTGTGTTAAGCAAGCAAACTGTTTATACCGGGGCAGAGCAAGTAGGTCAAGCACGTGCAGCCAATGAGCTACTTTGTTTTGCCCGCGATATTTATTACGGCTTCTACTTTTAACATTATGTGCTTTGGCACCCTCATTGCCCCAATATGTCTCTGTCAAAAAGAGAAAAGTGGACACAGAGTGCAGAGTGTTCCAGAAAATGGTCATCCTATTTAATCACGGAATTGAATGGGAAAGCTGTATGTTTGGTGTGTTCAGAGCATGTTGCAGTGCTGAAAGAATATAACCTTCGCCGCCACTATGTGAGTCTTCATGCCCGACAAATATGACAACTTTCAAGGACAGCTGGAGATAGAGAGAAGGTGAATGAACTGTTGGCGGGTCTGAAGAAACAGCAGTCTGTGTTTACTCACAGCCGAGACATCAGTGACGCTGCTGTGAAAGCTAGCTACCTCATTGCTAATGAAATCGCAGGGCTTCAAAACCATTTAGTGAGGGTGAATTTGTAAAAACATGCATGATGAAGGCAGCGGAGATTGTGTGCCCTGAAAAGCGGCAGGCTTTTGGAAATATCAGCCTGACAAGAAACACAGTTGCAGACAGGATTTCCGATCTTTCAGTGGATTTGGACAGCCAGTTGAAGCAAAAAGTAAAGTCATTTATTGCGTTTCGGTTGCAACTGATGAAAGCCACGGACATTACAGATGTTGCACAACTGGCCATTTTTTTCATCCGCGGAGTTGATGACACATTGACCGTCACCGAGGAGTTCGTGGAGTTGGTGCCGGTGACAGATACAACGACAGCAGCTGATATTTTTACCGCACTCGTCGGAAGGCGCGCTGGACAGGGTCGGAGTGGACTGATCCCGCGCTGTCAGCCTGGCTACAGATGGTGCGCCCTCAATGATCGGGGGAAAAAAGCAGGCGTTGTGACAAAGTTCAGAGAGAAAGTGCAATCTGCAAATGGAGGACGTGATTTTTTGACTTTTCACTGTATTTTTGCACCAGGAGGCTTTTGTGTTGCAAGGGTCATTAAAGATGGATAACGTCATGAAGTTGGTCATCCAAACTGTTAATTTCATCCGATCCAGAAGCCTGAATCACCGTCAGTTTGACAGCCTTCTCAGAGAGAAAGACCACATCTATGGCCTGCCATACCACACTGAGGTAAGATGGTTAAGCGAGGTGCTGTGCTGAGGCGTTTTTTGATTTACGAGAAGAAATTGAACAGTTCATGGAAGAAAAGGGCAAACCAGTGTTAGAATTTCATTCCGCAGAATGGATGCCGGACCTTGCATTTATGGTGGATGTTACAGAGCACCTGAATAACTTGAACAAACAGCTGCAAGGGCGCAACAAAGTTGTCACGCAGTATTATGACAGCATACGTTCTTTCAAGTTGAAGCTGTCATTGTGGGAGACGCAACTTGCCGGTGGTGATGCAGCTCACTTCCCCTGTCTGAAAAATGTGTGCGCGACCCAACATGTGGCAGACATGAAGCGGTTCAAAGATAAAATAACTGGACTGTTACGGGAGTTTGAGCAACGCTTTCAGATTTATGTTTATATGTTTTTATGTTGATGTGCTATTGTTTTTAATTGATTTTATTTTATTTGTATATTTAACCTATTCTTGACTCTGTGGTTCTTGCACTTGTTTGGGGAACAGGATTTCATTATTTGTATCTACATTTCTGCCTGAGAAATGACACCCTGATATAGTTCTGTGATCTGTGAAACAGTTAGTGTTAATCACTGAGGCATTGTGTGTTTAGTGTGTTCTTTTTCTTTAGAATTTTCAAATAAACTTGACGTGTTTTATGATTAATAGTGATGTTGTGCTTGTACTATTTTGGACACACTGTCCTCAGGCTCCAGCTTTATGTTGTATGTTGATCGTATTAAAACAAAGAAAACAATCTGAAGTTGTTGTTTTTAAGTTATATATATACCATGATTTTTCCGGTCCGGCCCACTTGGGAATAGATTTTCCTCCATGTGGCCCCTGAGCTAAAATGAGTTTGACACCTCTGCTTTATAGGAACAAACCAACTTAAACCTGCCGAATCATGCTACCACTATTCATTAAACGACAGATATAACCATATAAATGATTGATCATAAACACGACATGCATGATGATGCATTTCCCTGGCTGTTATATCAACATGCAGGCGATGGCCCATACTACTGATGTGATGCCTCAGTGCTCCGTGTGTGTGTGTGTGTTAATGTGTGTGTGTTATGCTCCATGAGGATTTCCCTCACCTGGAAAGCCTCTCCCCTACAAAGCGTTTATAATCTTTCACACTTTTAACTACCACATCTAATGATGATTATCTGCTTCATCACAGGGCTATTCTTAGACTAGAGACACAGCACATGGAGACTGCCAGGATGACATCACTGATAGAAATACCCTCTGTGCTTTAGAAAAAAAAAAGAAAAAGGAGAAGAAATTTGAAGTTTTTTTTATTCTACCGGCATAAGCACTGATTAAATTTGTCCCTAGCGTTTCCACATGAGGTATAGAGAGGGTTGTGGGTCACATCCAGGACAGGATTTATCTTCCTCAGGTTCCATGGATGCATCTCAAATGGCACCCTATTCCCTATATAGTGCACTACTTTTGACCAGATCCCTATGTGCCTCACCATGAGCCTACTGTGTGAAAGCCTGGTGTTAAGAGCAACAACACACCTTTTACTACGGTGTTCCCATAGGGAATCCACTCAACAGTGATCAGCAAGCCTTACTGTTATACAACTGAGTCACCTTCCTTTGCCTCTATCTTCCCACCGGGGGTCTAGCATTAGCAATCAGCCTCTCTCCTAGCCTGGAGATAGATCTCTCTCCAATCAATCAAAACAGCAATCATGGACCCACGTTAAATAGCTCCCCTGACCACATCCCAAACTGCATGCAAATTCCCTGATAAATGGTGATTCTAACATTACAGTTGGCTTCAAATGATTTCCCGTTCACCGTTCAAAAGACCTGTAAAAAAAAATTACTCCCATGTGAGGAAGCCTGTGGATATATCAGCCTGGCAGGCATATAAGCCCGACCTGACCCATGTGACGGGATATGGCACTTTTCAGGGTGCTCTCAAAGGAAGAGAGATAAGGGAAGATGAGAGAGGAATAAAGACAGGAAAGAGAGAGAGTTGAACTAAGCTCTTCGGGTGTTATCAAGGGAAAAATGAAACTAACCTCTGGCATCGAAAAACTCCTCATCTGAGCTGTCAACAGACTCCTGTGCAATGTCCTGCATCCGCCAGTGGGAGACGCTGTGCTTGCGGGAAGCGGCTGAGGGGTAGAAAGAGAAAAACAGATCAATTTCTACGTCAGGAGAAACGGCTATGTACGTCATCATGTCATTATTCAGAGTATTCAAGGACAAATGAATTATGTGAATCTATATTTTTTCCTTTCAGCTTCAAGTGCATTGTCTGTCTATAAATGGCAGCAGAACAATTGCATTGGCTTTTAGGGCCTTGGGCAGAGAGGCTCCATTGGTCCCCAGTGTCACAGAGCACAAATCAAACAAAACCAGAGCCCTAGATTGAGAAATGTAAGGAGGCTCATATAAAGAAATGTAAGGCTCTGAAGCAAACCAATTGAGCTCAGAGGTTAGCCAGCTCACTCTTCTCTATGAACCATGAAACATTGGAGATGGTGGCTCCATATCTAGGTAGCGCTACTGTCCCTCACAACACTCAACAACACCCAATACCTGAGATATTGAATCAATCTTTAGTATTACACAGATATGACGTGAAAAGTATGAAGGCCAGTGAGTTCCTCAAATTCACATTCTTCAGGACTAGAATGATGGAGTATTTAGAGAGATCCCTCAAGCTCTATTCTTCTAAGATAATGTAATGCCAGATAAAGGTTTATAAATTATAAATGACTTTCAGACAACCAACGATTCTTCCTTTAAGTACTATTGAATTCAAACAAGATCAATTACAAGTGAAAGTGACAAAGCAGATCGTTTCCCTTGCTCTAACCTCCAGAAAACTGCAATGGGAGAGAGAAAATGTCACCTAATTGAGTTGTGTGAGCTTTCCCGACTCCACACACCAGTGTCTGAGAATCTAAGAGCCTTTCCTCCACAACACAACAACACCAGGCTGCTTGTGTTTGATCTCAGCTCATTTAATCCATTCATCCCTCTATCCCTTCCTCCATTATCCACTTCCAAAGGCATCTGCAGAGTGCCATACCGGACGTTGAAATGCTGAGTTCATGGCTTCCATTACCATGGCACCTTCACTGCCCCCACTGTTTTCACTCTCCATCTCTTTCTCTCTCCTACGGCTCTGCTTCTCCTCATCACTATAGGAATTAATGAGCTTTTCATTTCTTACAGGACCATCCGTTCAAATGTTTTCACTATTAATATCTCATTGAGGGATGGGTGTCTCAACCTTTGGAGTTTTCAATTAGAGTCATGAAATGGAGGATAGGATAGTCCATGAACACCAGATGTGTTACAAGGCATTGCTCAACCACAGCCTAAGGGGTAGGCCAGCACCTTTCAGGACAGGACCCTTGTATTTATTTTTGCACTGTCCCTATGCACACTCACAGGACACTACAAACTCAGCACACTGACACTCCAACACACCCACAAACACCCACTTCATTACTTGCTCACACACACATAATATGCATGTATACTGACTCCACACACCCACTCACATTCAATCATCATATACGCTGCTGCTACTCTGTTTATCATATATCCTGATGCCTAGTCACCTTACCCCTATACATATCTACCTCTACCACTCCAGTATCCCTGCACATTGTAAATATGGTACTGGAACTGACTGACCCTGTATATAGAATGCTTATTTATTTGAGGGGAAACCCAACACCCCTGAGGGATAATGTCCGGACCCTCTGCATCTGGGCTACTCAGAACCCATAGATATACTGTAAATCCCTATTAATCAGGAACATACAGTAATCTCCTTAAAATAAAATGCAGCTCTCTTCAAGAAATCTGCTCACCCTCTGCCTGGTCCTCCATCTCTCTCTGTTTGTCTCTCCACTGTCCTGGGCCCTTACTGTGATCTGGCTCTTCAAGCAGCTCCGTCACCATATTGATATTCACAAAGGTTGCACAGAACATTCCCACAATGTTGCACAATGTTCCACAATTTCTAAATAAGTCTGCTTTTATGACGTTCATAGCATATTTGTTTAAGTTTAAACATAATATTTTTGTGTTTTGGGAACATATCTTTTGTGATGTCCCCACAATGTTCTCACCAGACTGTTCCCACAACCTAATGAAACATTCTGGGAACCTTTAAATAACACATTAAAATGCTTTCTAGGAACGTTTCTACAACATCAGGCAAATGTTTTATACAAACATTCTATACTCATCAGCACGACTGGACAGTTTTTGTGTTATGAGGACGTTGGCTGCGACCTAACGAACATTCTGTATGAGGGTGCCCTGACTGTGATTTGTGACTGTGATTTGTGGAGGGGGGAATTGTCAATTGGCATGACAATTCCATAAGGAGTTGGCAAGACAGCAGAGACAGACTTGCAACCAGGCGTGGGTGGACGGGACAAAGGTAAATAATGAGGAGAACCAGAGAAGAAGAGGGTCTTCTGTGGATTGGACATACTCATTAATATCCTCTAACGTATTAAATCCCATTTTAACACAATAAAAATGTCCACAGCCAAAGAAAAATAGCGCAAAAGAGACGTCTGGGGAACAGGGGAGGAGAATGTGCTCAGTGTGCTAAATGTGCTAAATCTCTCAATGATCACCTTCCACATGGAATTCCCACACACCCCCAAGACGTCATCCATGTAGATATTTTTGTTTTAATAATAGTTTGCTTTGCAGCTCCAGGCAGGCAGTGTTACAAGAGGGGGTCACAGTTCCGGAGCGACCAACTAGGTGTCATCCTCCGACAACCTTAGGCACCTCCTCACTCACAGTCTGGACTAATCATTATCCTATTGGTGTCACCTGTATCTACCTGTTCACCTGTGTATTTATGCCCTCACTTCCCTGTGTTCCCTTGCTCTGTTTTCTCTGCTAGTTCTCGAGGCCAAACAGTACTAATCAGTGTCTGATCGTAAGACATACAGTGGGGGAAAAAAGTATTTAGTCAGCCACCAATTGTGCAAGTTCTCCCACTTAAAAAGATGAGAGAGGCCTGTAATTTTCATCATAGGTACATGTCAAGTATGACAGACAAAATGAGAAAAAAAAATCCAGAAAATCACATTGTAGGATTTTTAATGAATTTATTTGCAAATTATGGTGAAAAATAAGTATTTGGTCAATAACAAAAGTTTCTCAATACTTTGTTATATACCCTTTGTTGGCAATGACACAGGTCAAACGTTTTCTGTAAGTCTTCACAAGGTTTTCACACACTGTTGCTGGTATTTTGGCCCATTCCTCCATGCAGATCTCCTCTAGAGCAGTGATGTTTTGGGGCTGTCGCTGGGCAACACGGACTTTCAACTCCCTCCAAAGATTTTCTATGGGGTTGAGATCTGAGACTGGCTTGGCCACTCAGGACCTTGAAATGCTTCTACGAAGCCACTCCTTCGTTGCCCGGGCGGTGTGTTTGGGGTCATTGTCATGCTGAAAGACCCAGCCACGTTTCATCTTCAATGCCCTTGCTGATGGAAGGAGGTTTTCACTCAAAATCTCACGATACATGGCCCCATTCATTCTTTCCTTTACACGGATCAGTCGTCCTGGTCCCTTTGCAGAAAAACAGCCTCAAAGCATGATGTTTCCACCCCCATGCTTCACAGTAGGTATGGTGTTCTTTGGATGCAACTCAGCATTCTTTGTCCTCCAAACACGATGAGTTGAGTTTTTACCAAAAAATTCTATTTTGGTTTCATCTGACCATATGACATTCTCCCAATCCTCTTCTGGATCATCCAAATGCACTCTAGCAAACTTCAGACGGGCCTGGACATGTACTGGCTTAAGCAGGGGGACACGTCTGGCACTGCAGGATTTGAGTCCCTGGCGGCGTAGTGTGTTACTGATGGTAGGCTTTGTTACTTTGGTCCCAACTCTCTGCAGGTCATTCACTAGGTCCCCCCGTGTGGTTCTGGGATTTTTGCTCACCGTTCTTGTGATCATTTTGACCCCACGGGGTGAGATCTTGCGTGGAGCCCCAGATCGAGGGAGATTATCAGTGGTCTTGTTTGTCTTCCATTTCCTAATAATTGCTCCCACAGTTGATTTCTTCAAACCAAGCTGCTTACCTATTGCAGATTCAGTCTTCCCAGCCTGGTGCAGGTCTACAATTTTGTTTCTGGTGTCCTTTGACAGCTCTTTGGTCTTGGCCATAGTGAAGTTTGGAGTGTGACTGTTTGAGGTTGTGGACAGGTGTCTTTTATACTGATAACAAGTTCAAACAGGTGCCATTAATACAGGTAACGAGTGGAGGACAGAGGAGCCTCTTAAAGAAGAAGTTACAGGTCTGTGAGAGCCAGAAATCTTGCTTGTTTGTAGGTGACCAAATACTTATTTTCCACCATAATTTGCAAATAAATTCATAAAAAATCCTACAATGTGATTTTCTGGAGAAAAAAATTCTCATTTTGTCTGTCATAGTTGACGTGTACCTATGATGAAAATTACAGGCCTTTCTCATCTTTTTAAGTGGGAGAACTTGCACAATTGGTGGCTGACTAAATACTTTTTTTCCCCACTGTATGTACATGTACTTGAGAAGTGTTCTCCCTGTTTCATTGTTGTTTTCAGTCGTAGTTAGTATTTCGTATGTTTGCTGTCAGCCTGTTTTTGGAGACCAATTTGCTCCTCCTTTATTTTTTCGTGACAAGTCCGCTATTTTATATCCTGGTTTTGGGTCCACCAGTAAAGATCCTTGTTTCACCATCTCTACCTACTGTCTATCCTGCACCGGACCTGGGTCACACCTCACACCAACCCTTACAAGGCAGCAGAATGCACACGTCTTTATATAGTAACCTGCTTAATCTGCCATTTGATTTAACATCTCACTCAACACCTACAGTATACTGCCCCAACTTCTCTCTACCCAGCAACGTCACATACGTTGGTGCTGAGGTTCACTACAGACATAGGCAGGGTCAGTGGTGGTGAGTTTTACATTGACAAATTACAACCCATTGAGGGGCAGAGAGGGTGCAGGGGTCTGCTCTATAACTTAGTTCTGACAACAGACCTTGCATTGAGCTCAGTGAGGAGGAAGGTTATCAGGCCTCCTCTCCTGCTTTAGCATGATGCCTCATGGCCACAGCTAATGGGGGAGGAGGGGATGTGAAGTGTAAAATATGCCACAGGATTATGGCACAGGACCAGGATTCCAACATGGTCCTCTGATGACGCACATCAATAATGAGAGGGGGGGGACTGCTCAAGTAGTTTTTAAACAAAATAAATAGCCAAAAGAGTGGCATTAGTGTGTTTATGTAGGCGATGAAGTAATCAAAAAGAGATAACAACCAGCTTAAATCACTCTAAAGCATATTCCCATATCGGTAAGTAACTACCAGAATTTGTGGTCAATATTGAAGTCATTTTGAAGATATTTGAGAGAGACTAATATGGGACTGATAAAAACCCTTCCTCTAAAATGTTACTAAAAAAGCCTTGTCTATCCCATCTGTAGTTTGTTGCAAAGAACTGCTACTGTATAAAATATTCTCTCTCTCTCTCTCTCTCTCTCTCTCTCTCTCTTCTTCTCTCTCTCTCTCTCTCTCTCTCTCTCTCTCTCTCTTCTCTCTCTCTCTCTCTCTCTCTCTCTCTCTCTCTCTCTCTCTCTCTCTCTCTCTCTCTCTCTCTCTCTCTCTCTCTCTCTCTCTCTCTCTCTCTCTCTCCTCTCTCTCTCTCTCTCTCTCTCTCTCTCTCTCTCTCTCTCTCCTCTCTCTCTCTCTCTCTCTCTCTCTCTCTCTCTCTCTCTCTCTCTCTCTCTCTCTCTCTCTCTCTCTCTCTCTCTCTCTCTCTCTCTCTCTCTCTCCTCCCCCTCTCTCTCTCCCCCTCTCTCTCTCTCTCTCTCTCTCTACTAGCTAGCCTGGCTTCTGGCTCCCGGTTAGGTATACAGGCAGCGCTCGCCAACCCAGTGCCCATGTGCTTCCTTATGACAAACAGCCATTCAATTCTAATTAACACTATTTTGCATGCTTGAATAAATAACTGAGGTCAGGAAATGTATTTGGCATTGTAATTTGTCGGTTGTAATTTGTCGGTAGAGAGTCAGCCAGGCATATCTATCATTTTTCTGGCAACAATTAATGTAGTGATTGAATGAGCAAACATGAGTGGTTGTGAGACTGACTGAGCTTTCCCTGTGAGGAATGAGAGAGAGAGAGAGAGAAAGAGAGAGAGAGAGAGAGAGAGAGAGAGAGAGAGAGAGAGAGAGAGAGAGAGAGAGAGCGAATCTGCTGTCTGTCACTGCCTCCTCTCATACAGGGCTATTTTTAGTTCGGTGCTGAATCCCAATCATTGTGCAAATCAGGAAGGACACAATCATTTGGGCAGAAACTGAAAAATCTTATTGGAGTGGGCCAATTTGAGACTAATTCAAGTTACATGTCACAGCAGCTGCACATTACATGTACAGTGCCTTGCAAAAGTATTCATCCCTGTCACGACTTCCTCCAAAGCTGCCTCCTCTCCTTGTTCGGGCAGGCGGCGTTCGTCGTCACCGGCATTCTAGCCACTGATGCTCCTCATATCTTTATTCCATTTGTTTTGTCTTGTTTATTACACACACCTAGTTCATATCCCCTCATCAGTACCTGTATAAGTGTTCCCTCTGCCCCCTTATCTTTGTGTGTGATTGTTTATTGTAGAGGAGATTATAGTTCGGTGGAGCTGGATTCTATTGTGTATCGCTGGGTTATTCACCTGTGTGCCTTTATTTCCCCAGTGCGCTGTTTGTCCGCACTGGTGTGTATTACACATTGCTGCGTACCTCTGTTTATTGATTAAACCATTTATTCCGTGACTTCCTCTCCTGCGTCTGACTCCGTCCAACATCAGCCGCTACAGAATCACACACCCGAATACATGGAGTCAGCAGGAACCGGGAATATGTCTGGAGTCGTTGACTGGGTCCGGGAGCAGTCCAACGCCTGGAGGGAGAGGATCTGATCCTTCGGGACCAGCTGCGCTACCAGATCCAGCCACCCACACCCCAGCACCCAGAGGGATTCACCTGTCCCGACCGAGGGAGTACAACAGGAGAGCGGCCCGGTGCCAGGGTTTCCTCCTGCAGCTGGACCTCTATTTCACCACCATCAGCCCGGATCCCTCGGAGTAGAAGAAGGTGTCCACCCTCATCTCCTGCCTCTCGGGCAAAGCCCTGGAGTGGGCCAACGCGGTCTGGAGTAAAGGAGGAGCCGCGTTGGGCAACTACGGGGAGTTCGCTCGCCTCTTCCGGGCCGTCTCCAATCTGCGCAGGACTTTGCCCTGGAGTTCAGGACTATAGCGGCTGGGTCCGGGTGGAACGAGCGGGCCCTCATCGACCACCTCCGGTGCCACCTGCGAGAGGACGTCCGAAGGGAGCTAGCCTGCCGGGACACCACGTTATCCTTCTCCTTCAATCAACTGGTGGACATGGCCATCCGGTTGGACAACCTGCTAGCTTCTAGACGACGTCCTGGAAGGGGCCTGCCCGTTCACCCTCCCCCCAAACAACCCGGATCACGGGATGATGGAGCTGGGTGGTGCGGTGAGCCGGGAGAGCGGAGGATGACAGAGCCAGTGTCACACTTGTGGCACGAGAGGACATTATACTGCACGCTGTCGTCTTCATTCTTTTTGGTCTGGAGGCGGCAGGCAGGACACTCTCGCGTCACCCCAGGTATCGAACACCCACACTCGTTCAGAGCCCTCTGCTGCACACTGTACCCTACGCATCCACTTCCCTGATTACACGGTAGTTCCCCAGTGTAAGGCGCTGGTCGATTCAGGCGCAGCTGGGAACTTTATGGACAGGTCGTTAGCACATAGTCTAGGTATTACATTGGTTCCCCTATCCATTCCACTGCCCATCCAAGCACTTGACAGTCGACCATTAGGGCCAGGGTTCATTAGGGAGGTTACAGCACCAGTCACGATGGTTACACAAGAGACCCATAGAGAGCAAGTCACTTTTTTATTATTATTGAGTCTCCTGATTTCCCTGTTGTGTTGGGTCTTCCCTGGTTAGCACTACACATCCCCACCTTTTCATTGCCGCAGAGGGTTCTCACGGGGTGGTCGCGAGAGTGTCAGGGTAGGTGTCTGGCTGTTTCTGTTGGTGCAACCACGGTGGAAAGTCCAGACACTACCTCCACCATGCACATTCCCCCCGAATACCTCGATTTGGCGCACACGTTTTCCAAAACGCAGGCGACCAAATTACCACCTCATCGGGCGGGGCCTCCCAGGAGTCATGTATATCCCCTGGGTCAGGGGTTTATACATCCCTCCACTTCACCCGCCTCCTCAAGTGTCTTTTTTGTGAAGAAGAAGGAGGGAGGTCTGCGCCCTTGCATTGATTACCGAGCACTGAACAAGGGGACTATTCGTTATAGTTATCCTCTACCCCTCATTCCATCTGTGATCGAATCAATGCACAGGGCGCGTTTCTTCACAAAATAGATCTCCGGAGTGCGTACAACCTAGTACGTGTCCGAGAGGGGGACGAGTGGAAGACAGCATTCAGCACAACCACGGGGCATTACGAATACCTGGTGATGCCGTACGGTTTGATGAATGCTCCATCAGTCTTCCAGTCCTTTGTGAACGAGTTGTTTCGGGACATGCTTGGTCGCGGTGTGGTGGTCTACATTGATGACATTCTGGTGTATTCCACTACACGCGCCGAGTATCTGGCCCTGGTTCGCAAAGTGCTGGCCCGACTGTTGGAAAATGACCTTTATGCCAAGGCAGAAAAGTGTCTGTTTTTCCAGCAGTCCGTCTCCTTCCTCGGATACTGCATTACCACCTCAGGTGTGGAAATGGAGGGAGACCGCATTTCAGCCATGCATGATTGGCAGACTCCAACCACGGTCAAGGAGGTGCAGTGCTTTATTGGCTTTGCCAATTACTATCGGAGGTTTATCCGGGGCTTTGGCAAGGTTGCAGCTCCCATCACCTCTCTGTTGAAGGGTGGGCCATCCCGGCTCCGCTGGTCTGCTGAGGCTGACATGGCTTTCAGTAACCTGAGGGCTCTGTTCACCTCAGCCCGGTACTGGCCCATCCCGATCCATCACTACTGTTCGTAGTGGAGGTGGATGCGTCCGAGGTACGGATAGACGCTGTCCTATCTCAACGCTCGGGCACGCCACCCAAGCTCTGCCCCTGTGCTTTCTTCTCCAAGAAGCTCAGCCCGGCGGAGCAGAACTACGATGTTGGTGATCGGGAGCTGTTGGCTGTTGTCAGAGCCCTGACTGTGTGGAGGCACTGGCTTGAGGGGCGAACACCCTTTCCTCGTCTGGACTGACCACCGTAACCTGGAGTACATCCGGGCAGCGAGGAGGCTGAACCCTCGCCAGGCCAGGTGGGCCTTGTTCTTCACCCGGTTTGATTTTACACTATCCTTCATACCGGGAGTGACGAGTACTGAGGATACGAAGAGGCAGGACGCAGACGCTGCAATCAACAATGTAAAGGTTTACTTAACACTGAGCAAGAGAACAACAAAGAGCAAGTACACGACAAGACACTAACAATCTCACATACCACAACACTGAACAGTCCAAGGCTATATAGGGCTGGTGATGAAATGATGAGGTGCAGGTGCGCTGGAGGTGATTAGGGTGTGTTGGGTTTCCATTCCGGTGTTGCCGAGGTGGTGCACACAGACCGGTGGCTCAGTAGACCGGTGAATCAGAGCGCCGGAGGGGAGCAATGGGAGGAGACGTGACAGTACTCCCCCCCTAACAGATGCACAGCTCCCGCCGCAGGACGTCGCCAGCCAGGAGGAAGACCCCGAGGACGAGGAGCGGGCCGGTCAGGGCGAGGAAGGTGGAGTAGGGAAGCGCCGCGGCATCACCTCCTTCCCAGACTGCCGTGGCCCAATCCAGCGCCTTTCCCTTCAGTAGCGAAATCACCAGCGCTATCCTGGCTTGGTCCGATGGAGATGCCCCATGCTGACGCGCCAGATACAGTGAAACCTGTAGCAGGAAGCCTCTACATTTCGTCATTTTCCCGTCATAGCGCTCCGGCAGGGCGAGGGGTCCCTCAGACGTTGGTGAGGGGAACGGCACCTCCATACCTTCAGGCTCTGATCAGTCCTTACACCCAAACGAGGGCATTGTGTTCATCCACCTCTGGCCTGCTGGCCCCCCTACCTCTGCGGAAGCACAGTTCCCGCTCAGCCCAGTCAAAACTGTTCGCTGCTCTGGCACCCCAATGGTGGAACAAGCTCCCTCATGACGCCAGGATAGCGGAGTCACTCACCACCTTCCGGAGACACTTGAAACCCCACCTCTTTAAGGAATACCTGGGATAGGATAAAGTAATCCTTCTAGCCCTCCAGGGTTGCCGAGGTGGCACGCTCAGACCGGTGGCTCAGTAGACCGGCGAATCGCCGGAGGGGAGCAACGGGAGGACACGTGACACCGGGTACTAAGAACGTGAAGGCAGACGCATTGTCACGGCTGTACGACACAGAGGAGAGGCCCATAGACCACACCCCCATACTCCCGCCCTCCTGCATTGTGGTGCCGGTAGTGTGAGCGATGGACGCGGACATAGAGCAGGCGTTATGCACAGAGTCATCTCCACCTCAGTGTCGAGCTGGGCTGCGGTATGTGCCGTCTCGTCCATGACCGTCTGATCTATTGGGCACACACGTCCCGCTCCTCTGGTCACCCAGGTATCGGTCGTAGAGTGCGCTGCCTGACCGGAAAGTACTGGTGGCCTACCTTGGCTAAGGACTTGAGGTGTATGTCTCCTCCTGCTCGGTGTGCGCTCAGAGTCTCACCTAGGCACCTCCCAGCGGGTAAGTTACAGCCCTTACCAATTCCACAACGGCCATGGTCCCACCTGTGTATTGACTTTCTCACTGATCTTCCCCTCAGGGTAGCACCACCATCCTGGTCGTTGTGGACCGCTTTTCAAAAGCCTGCCACCTCCTTCCTCTGCCCGGTCTCCCTACGGCCCTGCAGACTGTGGAGGCCCTGTTTACTCACGTCTTCCGGCACTATGGGGTGCCAGAGGACATAGTGTCTGACCAGGGTCCCCAGTTTACATCCAGGGTCTGGAAGGCGTTCATGGAACTTCTGGGGATCTCGGTCAGCCTGACCTCTGGGTTTCACCCCAAGAGTAATGGGCAGGTGGAACGGGTGAATCAGGATGTGGGTAGGTTACTGCGGTCCTACTGCCAGGACCGGCTGGGGGAGTGGTCAGTGTTCTTGCCATGGGCCGAATATGCCCAGAACTCTCTCCGCCACTCCTCCACTAACCTATCACCATTCCAATGTGTTTTAGGTTATCAGCCGGTTCTGGCACCGTGGCATCAGAGCCAGACCGAAGCTCCGGCAGTGGATGACTGGTTTCGGCGCACGGAGGAGACGTGGAACGCTGCTCACGTCCACCTCCAGCGGGCCGTGCGTCGCCAGAAGGCCAACGCTGACCGCCACCGCAGTGAGGCCCCGGTCTTTGTACCGGGTGATCGGGTCTGGCTCTCAACCCGGAATCTGCCCCTCCGCCTGCCCTGCCGGAAGCTGAGGCTGCGGTTTGTGGGGCCGTTCAAAGTCCTGAGGAGAATAAACAAGGTTACCAATAGGTTACTACTCCCTCCAGATTACCGTATTAACCCCTCGTTTCATGTGTCTCTCCTCAGGCTAAATACAGGGACATTTTTGAGGGAAACCTGTTTCAGTCTTCCAGAGATTTGAGACTGGGACGGAGGTTCACCTTCCAGCAGGATAATGACCCTAAGCATACTGCTAAAGCAACACTTGAGTGGTTTAAGGGGAAACATTTAAATGTCTTGGAATGGCCTAGTCAAAGCCCAGACCTCAATCCAATTGAGAATCTGTGGTATGACTTAAAGATTGCTGTACACCAGCGGAACCCATCCAAGTTGAAGGAGCTGGAGCAGTTTTGCCTTGAATAGTTAGGCACGCTCAAGTTCTGTTTTTTTTGTCTTATTTGTTGTTTGTTTTACACACAAAAATATTTTGCATCTTCAAAGTGGTAGGCATGTTGTGTAAATCAAATGATACAAACTATTTTAATTCCAGGTTATAAGGCAACAAAATAGGAAAAATGCAAAGGGGGGTGAATACGTTCGCAAGCCACTGTATAAATAAATAATTTATACTCAATGAGGACATGATTCCAGCTCCAGGAATGAAGATGATTACAATACAAAGATTATTATAACATCAATTGATCAGCTGCAAGAGGATCACCGGCCATAGCCTACAACACCTAACTTGCTTTGAAGTATACAGCTCATTAAAATACCAAAAGCTTGCCTACTGTTGATGGTCATAAGCACCGCAGCGCAAAGGTCATTTACTTTCCTTGAGTCTTAGTTTCAAACGCAGTCCAGACTTAAAAGAGAGAATATTGAGGCTTCATTTTCTTCCTTGTTTCAGTCCCCTGTCAGCCAGTCAGGTGGCAGCTGGTAGTTGTTTGAGAAACGGAAGACAGAGGGATCTCACTAAAATTATTCAGCCCACCACACAGCAAAGCTGCCCGAGAAGATATACAGAATTAACCAAGTCATTACTTTGTTAATTACATTTATTCAACTGCAATCATTGGTCTTGAGTATTTTTCTGCAGCATTCAATTTGGATCTTATCAATAAGCAGTTTATTATGTTTAGTATGCCTGAAAATAAATGAAGGAACAAAACTATTAGACAATTACAGTAACGATGCCAGCCGAAGCCATTAATGCAGAAAACAATGTTATATTATATATATTTCATTCATTTAGCAGACGCTCTTATCCAGAGCGACTTACAGTTAGTGAGTGCATTATTATTATTTTTTCATACTGGCCCCCTGTGGGAATCAAACCCACAACCCTGGCGTTGCAAGCACCACGATCTACCAACTGAGCTACAGGGGACCAAGGGAATGTGTTTGTCTGGGTTATTGATTGCACTGCTTACTTTTTCAAATGAATTCTGAGGACAAAAGCTGCTTGTCTGTTCAACCCTCATACTGTATCTGTGATAATCACCATCTCTCCTCTTGAACTTGTCTTTAACAGTGAAATGGTCTTTCTGAGTTGTGTTATAAACAGGAATCACAGATGACAAGGACTGTCTGGTGTCTCCGTGCTTATTTGTCTTCAGACTGACATAATATGAGATCCAGACATAATAATCAAATGAAAATGTAAACAATTCAACTGTGACCAGTTCAATTTACAATATCACTTTTGAAATTCAATACATTTCGCCTATTAAAGAAAAATCCACCCCCAAAACTATCTTTAGGTATTTGTTTAATTAGTCCATTGTTGATATAGTCCCAATTGTTTTTGCTGTATTTCTGTATTTTGAAAGGTATATATCTTGAAAACTTGATTGCTGACATGCAAAACATTTGTATTAAAGTAGTCAAAAGTTTAGTATTTGGAACAATATTCGTAGCACGCAACGATTACATTAAGTTTATGACTCTACAAACTTGTTGGATGCATTTGCTGTTTGTTTTGGTTGTGTTTCAGATTATTTTGTACCCAATCAAAATGAATGGTAAATAATGTATTGTATCATTTTGGAGTAACCTTTATTGTAAATAAGAATAGAATATGTTTCTAAACACTACTACATTAATGTGGATGTTACTATAATTACAGATAGTCCTGAATGAATCATGAATAATGATGACTGAGAAAGTTACAGACGCACAAATATCATACCCCCCAAAAAATGCTAACCTCCCCTGTTATTGTAATGGTGAGAGGTTAGCATATCTTGGGGTTTGATATTTATGCGTCTTCAGTTCAAATCCAAAGTGCTGGAGTACAAAGCCAAAACAAAAACAAAAATGCACTTTCCCAATAATTACAGAGGACACTGTACCTGCCTGAAGTGTACTTCTATGTCACGGTCGTCTATGTCGTCCAAGTATGACCAAGGCGCAACGTGTCCAAGAAACATGACTTTATTTAGCAAAGTACCAAAATCCAAAACAAAAGACGACTCAATGAAGTCCACGGTACACAGACCGAAAACGGAACAAAAACCCACAACTCCCACAAGAAAACATACAGATTAAATATGGCTCCCAATCAGAGATAACGAGCCGACAGCTGACACTCGTTACCTCCGATTGGGAGTCATAGACCAAACCTAGACATGAACCCAACAGAAAGGCAAACCTAGAAATACACACAACAGAACTACCAACATAGAAATACACCCCAAATAATGAAAATGAACAACCCTGGCTCAACAATCCAAAGTCCATGGAGCCAGAGTGTCACAGTACCCCCCTAAAGGTGCGAACCCCGGGCGCACCAACATAAGGACTAGGGGAGGGTCTGGGTGGGCGTCTGTCCACGGTGGCGGCTCTGGCCCCGGTCGTGATCCCCACCCCACCACAGTCACAACCTGCTTCAGTAGCCTCCTCCCAATGACCACCCTCCAACTAACCCCACCTGGACTAAGGGGCAACACCGGACTAAGGGGCAGCACCGGACTAAGGGGCAGCACCGGGATAAGGGGCAGCACCGGGATAAGGGGGCAGCACCGGGCTAAGGGGCAGCACCGGACTAAGGGGCAGCACCGGGCTAGGGACAGTACCTGACTAAGGGGCAGCACCGGACTGAGGGGCAGCTCCGGACTGAATGGCGGATCCTGGCTGGCTGGCTCTGGCGGATCCTGGCTGGCTGGCGGATCCGGGCTGGACGGCTCTGGCGGATCCCGGCTGGACGGCTCTGGCGGATCCTGGCTGGGACGGCTCTGGCGGATCCTGGCTGGACGGCTCATGGCTGGCTGATCGGATCTGGCTGCTCATGGCTGGCTGACGGATCTGGCTGCTCATGGCTGGCTGACGGATCTGGCTGCTCGCGGCTGGCTGACGGATCTGGCTGCTCATGGCTGGCGGAAGGCTCTGGCTGATCCTGTCTGGCGGACGGCTCTGGCTGATCCTGTCTGGCGGAAGGCTCTGGCTGATCCTGTCTGGCGGAAGGCTCTGGCTGATCCTGTCTGGCGGAAGGCTCTGGCTGATCCTGTCTGGCGGAAGGCTCTGGCTGATCCTGTCTGGCGGAAGGCTCTGGCTGCTCCTGTCTGGCGGAGAGCTCTAGCGGCTCCGGTCTGGCGGACGGCTCTGAAGGCTCATGGCAGACGGGCGGCTTTGCAGGCTCAGTACAGACGGGCAGTTCCTGCGGGCGCTTTGGCAGACGGACAGTTCAGACGGGCGTTGGGCAGACGGGCAGTTCAGACGGCGTTGGGCAGACGGACAGTTCAGGCCCCGTTGGGCAGACGGGCAGTTCAGACGGCGTTGGGCAGACGGACAGTTCAGGCCCCGTTGGGCGGACGGCAGACTCTGGCTGTCTGAGGCGCATCGTAGGCCTGGTGCGTGGTGCCGGAACAGGAGGTACCGGGCTGAGGACACGCATCTCAGGGCTAGTGCGGGGAGAAGCAACAGGGCATGCTGGACCCTGGGGACGCACCGTAGGCCTGATGCGTGGTGCCGGAACTGGAGGTACCGGGCTGAGGACACGCATCTCAGGGCTAGTGCGGAGAGAAGCAACAGGGCATGCTGGACCCTGGGGACGCACCGTGAGGCCTGATGCGTGGTGCCGGAACTGGAGGTACCGGGCTGAGGACACGCATCTCAGGGCTAGTGCGGGAAGCAGGAACAGGACGCACAGGACTCGGGGAACACACAGGAGGCTTAGTGCGTGGTGTAGGCACTGGTGGTACTGGACTGGAGACAGGAGGTGGTGCCGGAAATACCGGACCGTGCAGGCGTACTTCGGCTCCCTTGAGCACTGAGCCTGACCAACCTTACCTGGTTGTATGCTCCCCGTCGCCTGACCAGTACAGGGAGGTGGAATAACCCGCACCGGGCTATGTAGGCGAACCCGGGGACACCATGCGTAAGGCTGGTGCCATGTAAGCCGGCCCGAGGAGACGCACTGGTGACCGGATGCGTGGGGCCGGCCTCATGACATCTGGCTCAATGCTCAGTCTAGCCCGGCCGATACGTGGAGCCGGAATGTACCGAACCGGGCTATGCCTGCGTACAGGAGACACCATGCGCTCTACTGCGTAACACGGTGTCTGCCCGTACTCTCGCTCTCCACGGTCAGTCCAGGGAGTAGGCGCAGGTCTCCTACCTGACTTCGCCACACTCCCTTCTAGCCCCCCCCCCAAGACATTTTTGGGTAGTACTCTCGGGCTTCCAGCCTTGCCTCCGTGCTGCCTCCTCATATCGCCGCCTCTCGGCTTTAGCTGCCTCCAGCTCTTCACGAGGACGGCGATATTCTCCCGGTTGATCCCAAGGCCCCTCACCATCCAGAATCTCCTCCCATGTCCATGAATCCTTTATGGGAGTCCATAAATCCTGTGTAGGTAGGTCCTGTTGCCGCTTGACACGCTGCTTGGTCTTTTTGTGGTGGGTTTTTCTGTCACGGTCGTCTATGTCGTCCAAGTATGACCAAGGCGCAACGTGTCCAAGAAACATGACTTTATTTAGCAAAGTACCAAAATCCAAAACAAAAGACGACTCAATGAAGTCCACGGTACACAGACCGAAAACGGAACAAAAACCCACAACTCCCACAAGAAAACATACAGATTAAATATGGCTCCCAATCAGAGATAACGAGCCGACAGCTGACACTCGTTACCTCCGATTGGGAGTCATAGACCAAACCTAGACATGAACCCAACAGAAAGGCAAACCTAGAAATACACACAACAGAACTACCAACATAGAAATACACCCCAAATAATGAAAATGAACAACCCTGGCTCAACAATCAAAGTCCATGGAGCCAGAGTGTCACATTCTATCTCCAACCTAGGGTTTTGTTCAAGTGGAAATTGAAGAGTAAAAGACTGCATGTAAACCCTAAACCCCTGATGCTCTTCACTTCAATGATGAGATAATGTTTTAAGGAGAAGCTGAAACAGAAATACTGTATCATCATGTCCCAAGTACATATGATATGGCATGTTTGGTAGAGCCTCTGCTAAAAACTAAACAGATGTTCCCATCTCCTCTTGTCAAAAATGCAATTTCCTTACTGATCCCCAGCTGCGTTTTGGTAATGAAAGGCTTGCTATAGAGAAAATAGGAAAAGGGCATATGGCAGAATCCTAAGAGACCAACTAAAAAAAGCTACAGATCCACTCAGAGCTGATCTCAAGTGACGATGAAGCAGATAAGAAGAAGAAAGTGTGTGAATGTAAGAAATATTAAAATAAAGTCTATATCTATAAAGTAATCTCTGTGCCAGTTGTTTACTGTAAGAAAAGTCAAAGTAGAACAAATGTCCTATCTACAAACCACAATGGTCCTCTGTAGCTCAATTGGTAGAGCATGGCGCTTGTAACGCCAGGGTAGTGGGTTCGATCCCCGGGACCACCCATATGTAAAATGTATGCACACATGACTGTAAGTCGCTTTGGATAAAAGCGTCTGCTAAATGGCATATTATTATTATTATTACACACTACAGTCAAAGGTGCAACAATATTGAATGAAAATAGATCATGGAGATATGGAGGTAGGAACAGTAACCCCTACATATTGCAGTTTGCCATCAATCTTGTACCAGTGTGTTCAAGCATTGCAGGGTTCAAATCATCTTCATGAGCAGAACAGCGAGCATGGCTGGAATGATGGCTGTGGCCATAGATTTGCCATTAGCTCAGTGAGGGATAAGCACTAACATCATATTGTGACTATTATGACAAACTGAAAAAGGACTCCAGTTACAGCTACTTACAATACAATTAGTCTGTTATAGTTTCAAGGAAATCTATTGTCGATTATAAACTGGGGAGCAATGCTTTCCTCTCAATCATATTACAGCATACCATGCATAATCTGCACTGCACAACTAGTGACAGAGTGAAAAGCATCCTGCTAAAATGTACTGAGGACTCTACTAACCTTCTACGAACAAGTTTCCCACTGGGCACATACGTCATTTCAACGTCTAGTTTTGATTTAATTCAATTCAACGTGAAATCAACAAAACATTTCACCATGTCATTGGATTTAGGTTCAAAGTTGGGCTGGAAAAATACAAAATTACATTACGTTGATGGCTTGTTGCAAATTCAATCAGTTTTCTACTTTGATGCAACAACATCACATGAAAGTTTTTTGTTGAAATGACGTGGAAACAACGTTGATTCAGTCAGTTTTTGCCCAGTGGGTTTTGAGCTCTCAAAATGAATCTATCTATCTATCTATCTATCTATCTATCTATCTATCTATCTATCTATCTATCTATCTATCTCTCTCCCTTCTGTTGCGTCTCTCTTTACTCATTGAATCAACTGCTAATTGAGCTGATTCAGTAAATTAGCAGATGCAATTGCGACATGGCTGGCATGTGATCTGGATCAGTTTCTACTATACAGAGCTGAGATCCCTCTCCTAACACCTGGGCTGGTTCAAAACATACTGTCACTGTGCATGTGTCCCCAATGGCACCCTACTCTTTTGGTCAGAGCCCTGGTCAAAGGTAGTGCACTATAAAGGGAATAGAGTGTCATTTGTGACATACACACACTGTGTTTCAGTCAGCAGCCGGTGGCATAAGTGCATGTTACTCTAGCAAAATATTTGATTCAAGTGCATTGGGTAGTCTCCCTACATGTTTTTTGTTGTTGTTGGTATTCATAGGATCACATCTCATAGCCGTTGTGTACTTATTGTACCCCCCTGGTAGGATATTAGCCTCCCTCCTGAAAGGCAGGTGGTGGGGGAGATTCTTAAAATGGTATTGTTTGCATTATCAAACTAATTTCAGTTCTATCTAAATGACATTATCGGAAAGCCTGGTAAAAAGTAACCTCGTCCCCAGGCTCAATTGCGAAAGAGAGCTTCATGAGCAGAACAGCGAGCATGGCTGGAATGATGGCTGTGGCCATAGATTTGCCATTAGCTCAGTGAGGGATAAGCACTAACATCATATTGTGACTATTATGACAAACTGAAAAAAGGACTCCAGTTACAGCTACTTACAATACAATTAGTCTGTTATAGTTTCAAGGAAATCTATTGTCGATTATAAACTGGGGAGCAATGCTTTCCTCTCAATCATATTACAGCATACCATGCATAATCTGCACTGCACAACTAGTGACAGAGTGAAAAGCATCCTGCTAAAATGTACTGAGGACTCTACTAACCTTCTACGAACAAGTTTCCCACTGGGCACATACGTCATTTCAACGTCTAGTTTTGATTTAATTCAATTCAACGTGAAATCAACAAAACATTTCACCATGTCATTGGATTTAGGTTCAAAGTTGGGCTGGAAAAATACAAAATTACATTACGTTGATGGCTTGTTGCAAATTCAATCAGTTTTCTACTTTGATGCAACAACATCACATGAAAGTTTTTTGTTGAAATGACGTGGAAACAACGTTGATTCAGTCAGTTTTTGCCCAGTGGGTTTTGAGCTCTCAAAATGAATCTATCTATCTATCTATCTATCTATCTATCTATCTATCTATCTATCTATCTATCTATCTCTCTCCCTTCTGTTGCGTCTCTCTTTACTCATTGAATCAACTGCTAATTGAGCTGATTCAGTAAATTAGCAGATGCAATTGCGACATGGCTGGCATGTGATCTGGATCAGTTTCTACTATACAGAGCTGAGATCCCTCTCCTAACACCTGGGCTGGTTCAAAACATACTGTCACTGTGCATGTGTCCCCCAATGGCACCCTACTCTTTTGGTCAGAGCCCTGGTCAAAGGTAGTGCACTATAAAGGGAATAGAGTGTCATTTGTGACATACACACACTGTGTTTCAGTCAGCAGCCGGTGGCATAAGTGCATGTTACTCTAGCAAAATATTTGATTCAAGTGCATTGGGTAGTCTCCCTACATGTTTTTTGTTGTTGTTTGTATTCATAGGATCACATCTCATAGCCGTTGTGTACTTATTGTACCCCCTGGTAGGATATTAGCCTCCTCCTGAAAGGCAGGTGGTGGGGGAGATTCTTAAAATGGTATTGTTTGCATTATCAAACTAATTTCAGTTCTATCTAAATGACATTATCGGAAAGCCTGGTAAAAAGTAACCTCGTCCCCAGGCTCAATTGCGAAAGAGAGCTTCATGAGCAGAACAGCGAGCATGGCTGGAATGATGGCTGTGGCCATAGATTTGCCATTAGCTCAGTGAGGGATAAGCACTAACATCATATTGTGACTACAGTAATCCCTCGTTTATCGCGGGGTTACGTTCGAAATGACCCGCGATAAGTGAAATCCGCTGAAATAGAAAACTTTTTTTTTTTTACAATTAGCAACTATTACATGTATACAAATACAGTGACTCACGTGTAGGCCGTTTCACTGCTCTTCAGACTGGGCCGCTGCATCCTGACTGCGCTCTGCAGTGTTCTCTTCTTCTGAAGCCCGCGGTGCAGGTGTGTTTGTTCGGGGAGAAGAACATAGTGATAGGCAGCTGTTGTCGCTCTTTTTTCTTCTTTGCAAAAAGATCCTTGTACACCGACATGCCACCATCGATTACGTTGGAGAACTGTAACGAACGGCTCATCAAAGGGTCCCATTCCTCAGCTACTCGCTTAAGTTCAGTGGCCATTCGCACCATGGTTGCTAAGCGACCAAGCGTTAGTCCTTCCTCCTCATCTCTCGTGTCCTCTTCTCCTCTTCTCTTTCATCGTCGCTTTGTGGCTTTGTCATTTCTGCCAGCTCTGCATCGGTCAGCGGCTGTGCGTCTCCATCAATCAGGGCGTTTATGTCATCCGGACTCATGTCATTAAAGCCGTCTCCTCCAATCTGTTTAGCCAGATTCACAGCTGTTTCTACGGCAGAGTGGTGGACCTCGTCAGCGAGCCTCCGGTTGCGTTTTGCACTGCCTCTGGCCATAGTTTTTTCCAGCAGGCCTTCAGAGTTTCCGTTTTCATTTCCTGAATGGCCCTCTGAATGTTTTGGAGACACGATGCGATGGTGTATCCACGCCAGTAGTCCTTCAGTGAGAAATCTTGATCCGAGTCCATAGCGTCAACAAGATGTTGCAGGGTGTTGCGCGTATAGAGAGCCTTGAAAGCACGGATGACTCCTTGGTCCATGGGCTGAATCAGGGATGTAGTGTTTGGCGGCAGAAATTCGATTTGCACACCATCATATGCCAAATCATTACCGTGACCTCCGGCGTTGTCAAGGAGCAGAAGCACTTTAAAGTCCAGTCCCTTTCCTCTCAAATAACACTTGACCTCCGGGATGAAACAGTTTTTGAACCAATCCAGATTGAGCGCTTTTTGTCATCCAAGCCTTTGCATTGTACATCCAGTAAACAGGCAAATCATCCTTATTTTTGTTTTTCAGCGCCCTGGGATTTT
The DNA here is from genome assembly GCF_020615455.1 of Coregonus clupeaformis. Taxonomy (NCBI): domain Eukaryota; kingdom Metazoa; phylum Chordata; class Actinopteri; order Salmoniformes; family Salmonidae; genus Coregonus; species Coregonus clupeaformis. Next base: position 27,989 of record NW_025536514.1, read on the forward strand.
TAGACCTGTAAATCAGCCCCGGTTTAATCATGAAACCTGCGGCATTTCCGCACATAGCCAGGGTCAAACGGTCTTTGTGAACTTTAAATCCTGGGGCTTTGGCTTCTTCCTGCATGATGAAGGTGCGGGAGGGCATTCGTTTCCCAAAATAAGGCAGTCTCATCCATGTTAAAAACTTGTTCGGGCTTATATCCCCCTCCTCAATGATCGCCTTGAATTTATTGTTCACGAAGGCTTCTGCCTCAGCGGTATCCGCAGACGCCATCTCACCGTGCAGACAAACATTTTTAAGTCCAAAGCGTTTCTTAAACTTTTCAAACCAGCCCTTGCTTGCATTAAATGCGCTTGGCACTTTGTCAGCAGCACTTGCTGGGGCCTGGCATCCTCTCCCCACTGTGTCAGCAGCACTTGCTGAGGGCCCGGCATCCTCTCCCTCTTCCCCGTCACTGACAGCAAAGTTTTCATACAGCATTCTCGCTTTTGTGCAGATAACGTTTGTATCCAGGGTTATGTTTTTTTTCCTGCAGTCATTAGTCCACAGAGCTAATGCCGTCTCCATCCGTACCATGGTCTTGTTGCGGACAGTTACAACCCCTTTTTGCATTCGTATTAAAATTGACTGCTGCTGTCGTCCTTATGTTTTTTTCCTCCTTCTTTATGTGAACGAACGGAAGATTCATTGATTCCGTAATGGCGAGCAACGTGCTGCATAGCTTTTACCTTCCCTTAGCATGTCCAGAAGTTTAACTTTATCTGAGATAGGTAGCATCTTCCGCCGTTTGGGCCCATCCGCAGGTGCTTTTGTCGGTCCAGGCCGTTTCGTCGACATTATGGGTTTAGGAGATGTTCGAAATTACAAGATAATTTGGCCAACTTAATGTAAATTTGCCAAGCTGTTTTATGTACGTACACATAACTGCACGAGACGACAAAATGATAGCACAATTCGTAGCATGTTTTGATACAAGAAGCGGGAGTGAGTTTTTAGCGAATCAGAATGCAGAGCACAATGCACCAAAAAAAAAAAATGCATTATGAAAATCCGCGAAATAGCGAATCCGCGATAAGTGAACCGCGAAGTGGCGAGGATCACTGTATTATGACAAACTGAAAAAAGGACTCCAGTTACAGCTACTTACAATACAATTAGTCTGTTATAGTTTCAAGGAAATCTATTGTCGATTATAAACTGGGGAGCAATGCTTTCCTCTCAATCATATTACAGCATACCATGCATAATCTGCACTGCACAACTAGTGACAGAGTGAAAAGCATCCTGCTAAAATGTACTGAGGACTCTACTAACCTTCTACGAACAAGTTTCCCACTGGGCACATACGTCATTTCAACGTCTAGTTTTGATTTAATTCAATTCAACGTGAAATCAACAAAACATTTCACCATGTCATTGGATTTAGGTTCAAAGTTGGGCTGGAAAAATACAAAATTACATTACGTTGATGGCTTGTTGCAAATTCAATCAGTTTTCTACTTTGATGCAACAACATCACATGAAAGTTTTTTGTTGAAATGACGTGGAAACAACGTTGATTCAGTCAGTTTTTGCCCAGTGGGTTTTGAGCTCTCAAAATGAATCTAATCTATCTATCTATCTTCTATCTATCTATCTATCTATCTATCTATCTATCTATCTATCTATCTATCTATCTATCTCTCTCCCTTCTGTTGCGTCTCTCTTTACTCATTGAATCAACTGCTAATTGAGCTGATTCCAGTAAATTAGCAGATGCAATTGCGACATGGCTGGCATGTGATCTGGATCAGTTTCTACTATACAGAGCTGAGATCCCTCTCCTAACACCTGGGCTGGTTCAAAACATACTGTCACTGTGCATGTGTCCCCCAATGGCACCCTACTCTTTTGGTCAGAGCCCTGGTCAAAGGTAGTGCACTATAAAGGGAATAGAGTGTCATTTGTGACATACACACACTGTGTTTCAGTCAGCAGCCGGTGGCATAAGTGCATGTTACTCTAGCAAAATATTTGATTCAAGTGCATTGGGTAGTCTCCCTACATGTTTTTGTTGTTGTTTGTATTCATAGGATCACATCTCATAGCCGTTGTGTGCTTATTGTACCCCCTGGTAGGATATTAGCCTCCCTCCTGAAAGGCAGGTGGTGGGGGGAGATTCTTAAAATGGTATTGTTTGCATTATCAAACTAATTTCAGTTCTATCTAAATGACATTATCGGAAAGCCTGGTAAAAAGTAACCTCGTCCCCAGGCTCAATTGCGAAAGAGAGCTTCATGAGCAGAACAGCGAGCATGGCTGGAATGATGGCTGTGGCCATAGATTTGCCATTAGCTCAGTGAGGGATAAGCACTAACATCATATTGTGACTATTATGACAAACTGAAAAAAGGACTCCAGTTACAGCTACTTACAATACAATTAGTCTGTTATAGTTTCAAGGAAATCTATTGTCGATTATAAACTGGGGAGCAATGCTTTCCTCTCAATCATATTACAGCATACCATGCATAATCTGCACTGCACAACTAGTGACAGAGTGAAAAGCATCCTGCTAAAATGTACTGAGGACTCTACTAACCTTCTACGAACAAGTTTCCCACTGGGCACATACGTCATTTCAACGTCTAGTTTTGATTTAATTCAATTCAACGTGAAATCAACAAAACATTTCACCATGTCATTGGATTTAGGTTCAAAGTTGGGCTGGAAAAATACAAAATTACATTACGTTGATGGCTTGTTGCAAATTCAATCAGTTTTCTACTTTGATGCAACAACATCACATGAAGGTTTTTGTTGAAATGACGTGGAAACAACGTTGATTCAGTCAGTTTTTGCCCAGTGGGTTTTGAGCTCTCAAAATGAATCTATCTATCTATCTATCTATCTATCTATCTATCTATCTATCTATCTATCTATCTATCTATCTATCTATCTATCTATCTATCTATCTATCTATCTCTCCCTTCTGTTGCGTCTCTCTTTACTCATTGAATCAACTGCTAATTGAGCTGATTCAGTAAATTAGCAGATGCAATTGCGACATGGCTGGCATGTGATCTGGATCAGTTTCTACTATACAGAGCTGAGATCCCTCTCCTAACACCTGGGCTGGTTCAAACATACTGTCACTGTGCATGTGTCCCCAATGGCACCCTACTCTTTTGGTCAGAGCCCTGGTCAAAGGTAGTGCACTATAAAGGGAATAGAGTGTCATTTGTGACATACACACACTGTGTTTCAGTCAGCAGCCGGTGGCATAAGTGCATGTTACTCTAGCAAAATATTTGATTCAAGTGCATTGGGTAGTCTCCCTACATGTTTTTGTTGTTGTTTGTATTCATAGGATCACATCTCATAGCCGTTGTGTACTTATTGTACCCCCTGGTAGGATATTAGCCTCCCTCCTGAAAGGCAGGTGGTGGGGGAGATTCTTAAAATGGTATTGTTTGCATTATCAAACTAATTTCAGTTCTATCTAAATGACATTATCGGAAAGCCTGGTAAAAAGTAACCTCGTCCCCAGGCTCAATTGCGAAAGAGAGCTTCATGAGCAGAACAGCGAGCATGGCTGGAATGATGGCTGTGGCCATAGATTTGCCATTAGCTCAGTGAGGGATAAGCACTAACATCATATTGTGACTACAGTAATCCCTCGTTTATCGCGGGGGTTACGTTCCGAAAATGACCCGCGATAAGTGAAATCCGCGAAATAGAAAACTTTTTTTTTTTTACAATTAGCAACTATTACATGTATACAAATACAGTGACTCACGTGTAGGCCGTTTCACTGCTCTTCAGACTGGGCCGCTGCATCCTGACTGCGCTCTGCAGTGTTCTCTTCTTCTGAAGCCCGCGGTGCAGGTGTGTTTGTTCGGGAGAAGAACATAGTGATAGGCAGCTGTTGTCGCTCTTTTTTTCTTCTTTGCAAAAAGATCCTTGTACACCGACATGCCACCATCGATTACGTTGGAGAACTGTAACGAACGGCTCATCAAAGGGTCCCATTCCTCAGCTACTCGCTTAAGTTCAGTGGCCATTCGCACCATGGTTGCTAAGCGACCAAGCGTTAGTCCTTCCTCCTCATCTCTCGTGTCCTCTTCTCCCTCTTCTCTTTCATCGTCGCTTTGTGGCTTTGTCATTTCTGCCAGCTCTGCATCGGTCAGCGGCTGTGCGTCTCCATCAATCAGGGCGTTTATGTCATCCGGACTCATGTCATTAAAGCCGTCTCCTCCAATCTGTTTAGCCAGATTCACAGCTGTTTCTACGGCAGAGTGGTGGACCTCGTCAAGCGAGCCTCCGGTTGCGTTTTGCACTGCCTCTGGCCATAGTTTTTTCCAGCAGGCCTTCAGAGTTTCCGTTTCCATTTCCTGAATGGCCCTCTGAATGTTTTGGAGACACGATGCGATGGTGTATCCACGCCAGTAGTCCTTCAGTGAGAAATCTTGATCCGAGTCCATAGCGTCAACAAGATGTTGCAGGGTGTTGCGCGTATAGAGAGCCTTGAAAGCACGGATGACTCCTTGGTCCATGGGCTGAATCAGGGATGTAGTGTTTGGCGGCAGAAATTCGATTTGCACACCATCATATGCCAAATCATTACCGTGACCTCCGGCGTTGTCAAGGAGCAGAAGCACTTTAAAGTCCAGTCCCTTTCCTCTCAAATAACACTTGACCTCCGGGGATGAAACAGTTTTTGAACCAATCCAGATTGAGCGCTTTTGTCATCCAAGCCTTTGCATTGTACATCCAGTAAACAGGCAAATCATCCTTATTTTTGTTTTTCAGCGCCCTGGGATTTTTAGACCTGTAAATCAGCCCCGGTTTAATCATGAAACCTGCGGCATTTCCGCACATAGCCAGGGTCAAACGGTCTTTGTGAACTTTAAATCCTGGGGCTTTGGCTTCTTCCTGCATGATGAAGGTGCGGGAGGGCATTCGTTTCCAAAATAAGGCAGTCTCATCCATGTTAAAAACTTGTTCGGGCTTATATCCCCCCTCCTCAATGATCGCCTTGAATTTATTGTTCACGAAGGCTTCTGCCTCAGCGGTATCCGCAGACGCCATCTCACCGTGCAGACAAACATTTTTAAGTCCAAAGCGTTTCTTAAACTTTTCAAACCAGCCCTTGCTTGCATTAAATGCGCTTGGCACTTTGTCAGCAGCACTTGCTGGGGGCCTGGCATCCTCTCCCACTGTGTCAGCAGCACTTGCTGAGGGCCCGGCATCCTCTCCCTCTTCCCCGTCACTGACAGCAAAGTTTTCATACAGCATTCTCGCTTTTGTGCAGATAACGTTTGTATCCAGGGTTATGTTTTTTTCCTGCAGTCATTAGTCCACAGAGCTAATGCCGTCTCCATCCGTACCATGGTCTTGTTGCGGACAGTTACAACCCTTTTTGCATTCGTATTAAAATTGACTGCTGCTGTCGTCCTTATGTTTTTTTCCTCCTTCTTTATGTAACGAACGGAAGATTCATTGATTCCGTAATGGCGAGCAACGGCTGCATAGCTTTTACCTTCCCCTTAGCATGTCCAGAAGTTTAACTTTATCTGAGATAGGTAGCATCTTCCGCCCGTTTGGGCCCATCCGCAGGTGCTTTTGTCGGTCCAGGCCGTTTGTCGACATTATGGGTTTAGGAGATGTTCGAAATTACAAGATAATTTGGCCAACTTAATGTAAATTTGCCAAGCTGTTTTATGTACGTACACATAACTGCACGAGACGACAAAATGATAGCACAATTCGTAGCATGTTTTGATACAAGAAGCGGGAGTGAGTTTTTAGCGAATCAGAATGCAGAGCACAATGCACCAAAAAAAAAAAAATGCATTATGAAAATCCGCGAAATAGCGAATCCGCGATAAGTGAACCGCGAAGTGGCGAGGGATCACTGTATTATGACAAACTGAAAAAAGGACTCCAGTTACAGCTACTTACAATACAATTAGTCTGTTATAGTTTCAAGGAAATCTATTGTCGATTATAAACTGGGGAGCAATGCTTTCCTCTCAATCATATTACAGCATACCATGCATAATCTGCACTGCACAACTAGTGACAGAGTGAAAAGCATCCTGCTAAAATGTACTGAGGACTCTACTAACCTTCTACGAACAAGTTTCCCACTGGGCACATACGTCATTTCAACGTCTAGTTTTGATTTAATTCAATTCAACGTGAAATCAACAAAACATTTCACCATGTCATTGGATTTAGGTTCAAAGTTGGGCTGGAAAAATACAAAATTACATTACGTTGATGGCTTGTTGCAAATTCAATCAGTTTTCTACTTTGATGCAACAACATCACATGAAAGTTTTTTGTTGAAATGACGTGGAAACAACGTTGATTCAGTCAGTTTTTTGCCCAGTGGGTTTTGAGCTCTCAAAATGAATCTAATCTATCTATCTATCTATCTATCTATCTATCTATCTATCTATCTATCTATCTATCTATCTATCTATCTATCTATCTATCTATCTATCTATCTATCTATCTATCTATCTATCTCTCTCCCTTCTGTTGCGTCTCTCTTTACTCATTGAATCAACTGCTAATTGAGCTGATTCAGTAAATTAGCAGATGCAATTGCGACATGGCTGGCATGTGATCTGGATCAGTTTCTACTATACAGAGCTGAGATCCCTCTCCTAACACCTGGGCTGGTTCAAAACATACTGTCACTGTGCATGTGTCCCCAATGGCACCCTACTCTTTTGGTCAGAGCCCTGGTCAAAGGTAGTGCACTATAAAAGGGAATAGAGTGTCATTTGTGACATACACACACTGTGTTTCAGTCAGCAGCCGGTGGCATAAGTGCATGTTACTCTAGCAAAATATTTGATTCAAGTGCATTGGGTAGTCTCCCCTACATGTTTTTGTTGTTGTTTGTATTCATAGGATCACATCTCATAGCCGTTGTGTACTTATTGTACCCCCTGGTAGGATATTAGCCTCCCTCCTGAAAGGCAGGTGGTGGGGGAGATTCTTAAAATGGTATTGTTTGCATTATCAAACTAATTTCAGTTCTATCTAAATGACATTATCGGAAAGCCTGGTAAAAAGTAACCTCGTCCCCAGGCTCAATTGCGAAAGAGAGCTTCATGAGCAGAACAGCGAGCATGGCTGGAATGATGGCTGTGGCCATAGATTTGCCATTAGCTCAGTGAGGGATAAGCACTAACATCATATTGTGACTATTATGACAAACTGAAAAAAGGACTCCAGTTACAGCTACTTACAATACAATTAGTCTGTTATAGTTTCAAGGAAATCTATTGTCGATTATAAACTGGGGAGCAATGCTTTCCTCTCAATCATATTACAGCATACCATGCATAATCTGCACTGCACAACTAGTGACAGAGTGAAAAGCATCCTGCTAAAATGTACTGAGGACTCTACTAACCTTCTACGAACAAGTTTCCCACTGGGCACATACGTCATTTCAACGTCTAGTTTTGATTTAATTCAATTCAACGTGAAATCAACAAAACATTTCACCATGTCATTGGATTTAGGTTCAAAGTTGGGCTGGAAAAATACAAAATTACATTACGTTGATGGCTTGTTGCAAATTCAATCAGTTTTCTACTTTGATGCAACAACATCACATGAAAGTTTTTGTTGAAATGACGTGGAAACAACGTTGATTCAGTCAGTTTTTGCCCAGTGGGTTTTGAGCTCTCAAAATGAATCTATCTATCTATCTATCTATCTATCTATCTATCTATCTATCTATCTATCTATCTATCTATCTATCTATCTATCTGTCTCTCTCCTTCTGTTGCGTCTCTCTATACTCATTGAATCAACTGCTAATTGAGCTGATTCAGTAAATTAGCAGATGCAATTGCGACATGGCTGGCATGTGATCTGGATCAGTTTCTACTATACAGAGCTGAGATCCCTCTCCTAACACCTGGGCTGGTTCAAAACATACTGTCACTGTGCATGTGTCCCCAATGGCACCCTACTCTTTTGGTCAGAGCCCTGGTCAAAGGTAGTGCACTATAAAGGGAATAGAGTGTCATTTGTGACATACACACACTGTGTTTCAGTCAGCAGCCGGTGGCATAAGTGCATGTTACTCTAGCAAAATATTTGATTCAAGTGCATTGGGTAGTCTCCCTACATGTTTTTTGTTGTTGTTGGTATTCATAGGATCACATCTCATAGCCGTTGTGTACTTATTGTACCCCCTGGTAGGATATTAGCCTCCCTCCTGAAAGGCAGGTGGTGGGGGAGATTCTTAAAATGGTATTGTTTGCATTATCAAACTAATTTCAGTTCTATCTAAATGACATTATCGGAAAGCCTGGTAAAAAGTAACCTCGTCCCCAGGCTCAATTGCGAAAGAGAGCTTCATGAGCAGAACAGCGAGCATGGCTGGAATGATGGCTGTGGCCATAGATTTGCCATTAGCTCAGTGAGGGATAAGCACTAACATCATATTGTGACTATTATGACAAACTGAAAAAGGACTCCAGTTACAGCTACTTACAATACAATTAGTCTGTTATAGTTTCAAGGAAATCTATTGTCGATTATAAACTGGGGAGCAATGCTTTCCTCTCAATCATATTACAGCATACCATGCATAATCTGCACTGCACAACTAGTGACAGAGTGAAAAGCATCCTGCTAAAATGTACTGAGGACTCTACTAACCTTCTACGAACAAGTTTCCCACTGGGCACATACGTCATTTCAACGTCTAGTTTTGATTTAATTCAATTCAACGTGAAATCAACAAAACATTTCACCATGTCATTGGATTTAGGTTCAAAGTTGGGCTGGAAAAATACAAAATTACATTACGTTGATGGCTTGTTGCAAATTCAATCAGTTTTCTACTTTGATGCAACAACATCACATGAAAGTTTTTTGTTGAAATGACGTGGAAACAACGTTGATTCAGTCAGTTTTTGCCCAGTGGGTTTTGAGCTCTCAAAATGAATCTATCTATCTATCTATCTATCTATCTATCTATCTATCTCTCTCCCTTCTGTTGCGTCTCTCTTTACTCATTGAATCAACTGCTAATTGAGCTGATTCAGTAAATTAGCAGATGCAATTGCGACATGGCTGGCATGTGATCTGGATCAGTTTCTACTATACAGAGCTGAGATCCCTCTCCTAACACCTGGGCTGGTTCAAAACATACTGTCACTGTGCATGTGTCCCCAATGGCACCCTACTCTTTTGGTCAGAGCCCTGGTCAAAGGTAGTGCACTATAAAGGGAATAGAGTGTCATTTGTGACATACACACACTGTGTTTCAGTCAGCAGCCGGTGGCATAAGTGCATGTTACTCTAGCAAAATATTTGATTCAAGTGCATTGGGTAGTCTCCCTACATGTTTTTGTTGTTGTTTGTATTCATAGGATCACATCTCATAGCCGTTGTGTACTTATTGTACCCCCTGGTAGGATATTAGCCTCCCTCCTGAAAGGCAGGTGGTGGGGAGATTCTTAAAATGGTATTGTTTGCATTATCAAACTAATTTCAGTTCTATCTAAATGACATTATCGGAAAGCCTGGTAAAAGTAACCTCGTCCCCAGGCTCAATTGCGAAAGAGAGCTTCATGAGCAGAACAGCGAGCATGGCTGGAATGATGGCTGTGGCCATAGATTTGCCATTAGCTCAGTGAGGGATAAGCACCTAACATCATATTGTGACTACAGTAATCCCTCGTTTATCGCGGGGGTTACGTTCGAAAATGACCCGCGATAAGTGAAATCCGCGAAATAGAAAACTTTTTTTTTTTACAATTAGCAACTATTACATGTGTACAAATACAGTGACTCACGTGTAGGCCGTTTCACTGCTCTTCAGACTGGGCCGCTGCATCCTGACTGCGCTCTGCAGTGTTCTCTTCTTCTGAAGCCCGCGGTGCAGGTGTGTTTGTTCGGGAGAAGAACATAGTGATAGGCAGCTGTTGTCGCTCTTTTTTCTTCTTTGCAAAAAGATCCTTGTACACCCGACATGCCACCATCGATTACGTTGGAGAACTGCTAACAAACGGCTCATCAAAGGGTCCCATTCCTCAGCTACTCGCTTAAGTTCAGTGGCCATTCGCACCATGGTTGCTAAGCGACCAAGCGTTAGTCCTTCCTCCTCATCTCTCGTGTCCTCTTCTCCCTCTTCTCTTTCATCGTCGCTTTGTGGCTTTGTCATTTCTGCCAGCTCTGCATCGGTCAGCGGCTGTGCGTCTCCATCAATCAGGGCGTTTATGTCATCCGGACTCATGTCATTAAAGCCGTCTCCTCCAATCTGTTTAGCCAGATTCACAGCTGTTTCTACGGCAGAGTGGTGGACCTCGTCAAGCGAGCCTCCGGTTGCGTTTTTGCACTGCCTCTGGCCATAGTTTTTTCCAGCAGGCCTTCAGAGTTTCCGTTTTCATTTCCTGAATGGCCCTCTGAATGTTTTGGAGACACGATGCGATGGTGTATCCACGCCAGTAGTCCTTCAGTGAGAAATCTTGATCCGAGTCCATAGCGTCAACAAGATGTTGCAGGGTGTTGCGCGTATAGAGAGCCTTGAAAGCACGGATGACTCCTTGGTCCATGGGCTGAATCAGGGATGTAGTGTTTGGCGGCAGAAATTCGATTTGCACACCATCATATGCCAAATCATTACCGTGACCTCCGGCGTTGTCAAGGAGCAGAAGCACTTTAAAGTCCAGTCCCTTTCCTCTCAAATAACACTTGACCTCCGGGATGAAACAGTTTTGAACCAATCCAGATTGAGCGCTTTTGTCATCCAAGCCTTTGCATTGTACATCCAGTAAACAGGCAAATCATCCTTATTTTTGTTTTTCAGCGCCCTGGGATTTTTAGACCTGTAAATCAGCCCCGGTTTAATCATGAAACCTCGCGGCATTTCCGCACATAGCCAGGGTCAAACGGTCTTTGTGAACTTTAAATCCTGGGGCTTTGGCTTCTTCCTGCATGATGAAGGTGCGGGAGGGCATTCGTTTCCAAAATAAGGCAGTCTCATCCATGTTAAAAACTTGTTCGGGCTTATATCCCCCCTCCTCAATGATCGCCTTGAATTTATTGTTCACGAAGGCTTCTGCCTCAGCGGTATCCGCAGACGCCATCTCACCGTGCAGACAAACATTTTTAAGTCCAAAGCGTTTCTTAAACTTTTCAAACCAGCCCTTGCTTGCATTAAATGCGCTTGGCACTTTGTCAGCAGCACTTGCTGGGGGGCCTGGCATCCTCTCCCACTGTGTCAGCAGCACTTGCTGAGGGCCCGGCATCCTCTCCCTCTTCCCCGTCACTGACAGCAAAGTTTTCATACAGCATTCTCGCTTTTGTGCAGATAACGTTTGTATCCAGGGTTATGTTTTTTTCCTGCAGTCATTAGTCCACAGAGCTAATGCCGTCTCCATCCGTACCATGGTCTTGTTGCGGACAGTTACAACCCTTTTTGCATTCGTATTAAAATTGACTGCTGCTGTCGTCCTTATGTTTTTTTCCTCCTTCTTTATGTAACGAACGGAAGATTCATTGATTCCGTAATGGCGAGCACACGGCTGCATAGCTTTTACCTTCCCTTAGCATGTCCAGAAGTTTAACTTTATCTGAGATAGGTAGCATCTTCCGCCCGTTTGGGCCCATCCGCAGGTGCTTTTGTCGGTCCAGGCCGTTTAGCCGACATTATGGGTTTAGGAGATGTTCGAAATTACAAGATAATTTGGCCAACTTAATGTAAATTTGCCAAGCTGTTTTATGTACGTACACATAACTGCACGAGACGACAAAATGATAGCACAATTCGTAGCATGTTTTGATACAAGAAGCGGGAGTGAGTTTTTAGCGAATCAGAATGCAGAGCACAATGCACCAAAAAAAAAAAAATGCATTATGAAAATCCGCGAAATAGCGAATCCGCGATAAGTGAACCGCGAAGTGGCGGGGATCACTGTATTATGACAAACTGAAAAAAGGACTCCAGTTACAGCTACTTACAATACAATTAGTCTGTTATAGTTTCAAGGAAATCTATTGTCGATTATAAACTGGGGAGCAATGCTTTCCTCTCAATCATATTACAGCATACCATGCATAATCTGCACTGCACAACTAGTGACAGAGTGAAAAGCATCCTGCTAAAATGTACTGAGGACTCTACTAACCTTCTACGAACAAAGTTTCCCACTGGGCACATACGTCATTTCAACGTCTAGTTTTGATTTAATTCAATTCAACGTGAAATCAACAAAACATTTCACCATGTCATTGGATTTAGGTTCAAAGTTGGGCTGGAAAAATACAAAATTACATTACGTTGATGGCTTGTTGCAAATTCAATCAGTTTTCTACTTTGATGCAACAACATCACATGAAAGTTTTTGTTGAAATGACGTGGAAACAACGTTGATTCAGTCAGTTTTTGCCCAGTGGGTTTTGAGCTCTCAAAATGAATCTAATCTATCTATCTATCTATCTATCTATCTATCTATCTATCTATCTATCTACTCTCTCTCCCTTCTGTTGCGCTCTCTCTTTACTCATTGAATCAACTGCTAATTGAGCTGATTCAGTAAATTAGCAGATGCAATTGCGACATGGCTGGCATGTGATCTGGATCAGTTTCTACTATACAGAGCTGAGATCCCTCTCCTAACACCTGGGCTGGTTCAAAACATACTGTCACTGTGCATGTGTCCCCAATGGCACCCTACTCTTTTGGTCAGAGCCCTGGTCAAAGGTAGTGCACTATAAAGGGAATAGAGTGTCATTTGTGACATACACACACTGTGTTTCAGTCAGCAGCCGGTGGCATAAGTGCATGTTACTCTAGCAAAATATTTGATTCAAGTGCATTGGGTAGTCTCCCTACATGTTTTTTTGTTGTTGTTTGTATTCATAGGATCACATCTCATAGCCGTTGTGTACTTATTGTACCCCCTGGTAGGATATTAGCCTCCCTCCTGAAAGGCAGGTGGTGGGGGAGATTCTTAAAATGGTATTGTTTGCATTATCAAACTAATTTCAGTTCTATCTAAATGACATTATCGGAAAGCCTGGTAAAAAGTAACCTCGTCCCCAGGCTCAATTGCGAAGAGAGCTTCATGAGCAGAACAGCGAGCATGGCTGGAATGATGGCTGTGGCCATAGATTTGCCATTAGCTCAGTGAGGGATAAGCACTAACATCATATTGTGACTATTATGACAAACTGAAAAAAGGACTCCAGTTACAGCTACTTACAATACAATTAGTCTGTTATAGTTTCAAGGAAATCTATTGTCGATTATAAACTGGGGAGCAATGCTTTCCTCTCAATCATATTACAGCATACCATGCATAATCTGCACTGCACAACTAGTGACAGAGTGAAAAGCATCCTGCTAAAATGTACTGAGGACTCTACTAACCTTCTACGAACAAGTTTCCCACTGGGCACATACGTCATTTCAACGTCTAGTTTTGATTTAATTCAATTCAACGTGAAATCAACAAAACATTTCACCATGTCATTGGATTTAGGTTCAAAGTTGGGCTGGAAAAATACAAAATTACATTACGTTGATGGCTTGTTGCAAATTCAATCAGTTTTCTACTTTGATGCAACAACATCACATGAAAGTTTTTTGTTGAAATGACGTGGAAACAACGTTGATTCAGTCAGTTTTTGCCCAGTGGGTTTTGAGCTCTCAAAATGAATCTATCTATCTATCTATCTATCTATCTATCTATCTATCTATCTATCTATCTATCTATCTATCTATCTATCTATCTATCTCTCTCCCTTCTGTTGCGTCTCTCTTTACTCATTGAATCAACTGCTAATTGAGCTGATTCAGTAAATTAGCAGATGCAATTGCGACATGGCTGGCATGTGATCTGGATCAGTTTCTACTATACAGAGCTGAGATCCCTCTCCTAACACCTGGGCTGGTTCAAAACATACTGTCACTGTGCATGTGTCCCCAATGGCACCCTACTCTTTTGGTCAGAGCCCTGGTCAAAGGTAGTGCACTATAAAGGGAATAGAGTGTCATTTGTGACATACACACACTGTGTTTCAGTCAGCAGCCGGTGGCATAAGTGCATGTTACTCTAGCAAAATATTTGATTCAAGTGCATTGGGTAGTCTCCTACATGTTTTTTGTTGTTGTTGGTATTCATAGGATCACATCTCATAGCCGTTGTGTACTTATTGTACCCCCTGGTAGGATATTAGCCTCCCTCCTGAAAGGCAGGTGGTGGGGAGATTCTTAAAATGGTATTGTTTGCATTATCAAACTAATTTCAGTTCTATCTAAATGACATTATCGGAAAGCCTGGTAAAAGTAACCTCGTCCCCAGGCTCAATTGCGAAAGAGAGCTTCATGAGCAGAACAGCGAGCATGGCTGGAATGATGGCTGTGGCCATAGATTTGCCATTAGCTCAGTGAGGGATAAGCACTAACATCATATTGTGACTATTATGACAAACTGAAAAAAGGACTCCAGTTACAGCTACTTACAATACAATTAGTCTGTTATAGTTTCAAGGAAATCTATTGTCGATTATAAACTGGGGAGCAATGCTTTCCTCTCAATCATATTACAGCATACCATGCATAATCTGCACTGCACAACTAGTGACAGAGTGAAAAGCATCCTGCTAAAATGTACTGAGGACTCTACTAACCTTCTACGAACAAGTTTCCCACTGGGCACATACGTCATTTCAACGTCTAGTTTTGATTTAATTCAATTCAACGTGAAATCAACAAAACATTTCACCGTGTCATTGGATTTAGGTTCAAAGTTGGGCTGGAAAAATACAAAATTACATTACGTTGATGGCTTGTTGCAAATTCAATCAGTTTTCTACTTTGATGCAACAACATCACATGAAAGTTTTTTGTTGAAATGACGTGGAAACAACGTTGATTCAGTCAGTTTTTGCCCAGTGGGTTTTGAGCTCTCAAAATGAATCTATCTATCTATCTATCTATCTATCTATCTATCTCTCTCCCTTCTGTTGCGTCTCTCTTTACTCATTGAATCAACTGCTAATTGAGCTGATTCAGTAAATTAGCAGATGCAATTGCGACATGGCTGGCATGTGATCTGGATCAGTTTCTACTATACAGAGCTGAGATCCCTCTCCTAACACCTGGGCTGGTTCAAAACATACTGTCACTGTGCATGTGTCCCCAATGGCACCCTACTCTTTTGGTCAGAGCCCTGGTCAAAGGTAGTGCACTATAAAGGGAATAGAGTGTCATTTGTGACATACACACACTGTGTTTCAGTCAGCAGCCGGTGGCATAAGTGCATGTTACTCTAGCAAAATATTTGATTCAAGTGCATTGGGTAGTCTCCCTACATGTTTTTTGTTGTTGTTTGTATTCATAGGATCACATCTCATAGCCGTTGTGTACTTATTGTACCCCCCTGGTAGGATATTAGCCTCCCTCCTGAAAGGCAGGTGGTGGGGGAGATTCTTAAAATGGTATTGTTTGCATTATCAAACTAATTTCAGTTCTATCTAAATGACATTATCGGAAAGCCTGGTAAAAAGTAACCTCGTCCCCAGGCTCAATTGCGAGAGAGAGCTGGCTGGGTGAACAAGACTAGGTAGTAAGACCATAACTTGGCCTTATTTTATTCACTTTAATTCTGTCTCTGGTGTTCAGTTCCTGAGATCACGGTCCAATCAGCAGCCGACCAGCATTGACTGTTTCAGACAAATGAGACTAACCTCAATAACTTATGTGACCTTGACTTCATGGTTTTAATTACCTCCATAACAAATCATTGCACCCCTATAACAAAATCATCGTTGTTGGGCACAGCGAAAAGAGACGTTGGGCACCACCAAGAGTCATGTATAATTTGGCTTATAATGGGTATTTTATTATAATTCATCCCACGAAAAGGACCAATTTACGTCACGTCTCCAGAGTCGAGTCAAGGTTAAATATATAATGGAACAGTCATTACATTTTTTACATTTTAGTCATTTAGCAGACGCTCTTATCCAGAGTGCATACAACCTTTTTTTTCCCTCTTTTTTTTCATACTGGCCCCCCGTGGGAATCGAACCCACAACCCTGGCGTTGCAAGCGTGAAATATTAAATCAATTCAAAAAGCATAGCTAATGCTGTCAGAGAAAGCGTTATGATGAATACAAAACTAGGATGGGTCTGACTGGGTCACTCTAAAGAGAACTCATCAGTCGCTCATCAATCTTTTATCACTCTACTTTCAGGAAAGTTGGACAAAATCAGACAGGGTCTACATCCCAAATGGCACCCTATATTCCCTACATAGTGCACTACTTTTGATCAGATCCCCAGTGGCCCTGGTCAAAAGTAGTGCACTATATAGGGTGCCATTTGTGACACACAACCCATGCTGTCCAAAGCCCATTGCTTCATGTGTTGTAGTTGAGGAAGTCACTATAGCGCTGGACAGCACACAATCTGTCATGTGATCGTTATGTAATTACATTAATTAGACCTAAGATGGGCCCAACTATTTCACACAGTCATGTATTCAAGATACTTTCTTGTGTTTTTACGTATACCTCAAACACATTCATTCAACAGCAACATTTATTTAGCATTCCACCGTCTCAATCACCTTCCATTGCCCCTTGCCACCTTCTTCATCACCTACAATAAGGCTTATCAAGGTGCAATGGAAGGTGATTTAGAGGGTGGAATGCTGAATTTCATTATAAAGGTCAACCAAATGTAATCTACATTGAACTTTTCATATTTCATTAAATGCACTGAATCAAGAAGAATAGGCTATCATTTTCCATAATCAACAGAACACATATCCCTGCCCTGGGGAATGCTACAGTGGGGAAAAAAAGTATTTAATCAGCCACCAATTGTGCAAGTTCTCCCACTTAAAAAGATGAGAGAGGCCTGTAATTTTCATCATAGGTACACGTCAACTATGACAGACAAATTGAGGAAAAAAAATCCAGAAAATCACATTGTAGGATTTTTAATGAATTTATTTGCAAATTATGGTGGAAAATAAGTATTTGGTCACTTACAAACAAGCAAGATTTCTGGCTCTCACAGACCTGTAACTTATTCTTTAAGAGGCTCCTCTGTCCTCCACTCGTTACCTGTATTAATGGCACCTGTTTGAACTTGTTATCAGTATAAAAGACACCTGTCCACAACCTCAAACAGTCACACTCCAAACTCCACTATGGCCAAGACCAAAGAGCTGTCAAAGGACACCAGAAACAAAATTGTAGACCTGCACCAGGCTGGGAAGACTGAATCTGCAATAGGTAAGCAGCTTGGTTTGAAGAAATCAACTGTGGGAGCAATTATTAGGAAATGGAAGACATACAAGACCACTGATAATCTCCCTCGATCTGGGGCTCCACGCAAGATCTCACCCCTTGGGTCTAAATGATCACAAGAACGGTGAGCAAAAAATCCCAGAACCACACGGGGGACCTAGTGAATGACCTGCAGAGAGCTGGGACCAAAGTAACAAAGCCTACCATCAGTAACACACTACGCCGCCAGGGACTCAAATCCTGCAGTGCCAGACGTGTTCCCCTGCTTAAGCCAGTACATGTCCAGGCCCTTCTGAAGTTTGCTAGAGTGCATTTGGATGATCCAGAAGAGCATTGGTAGAATGTCATATGGTCAGATGAAACCAAAATAGAACTTTTTGGTAAAAACTCAACTCGTCGTGTTTGGAGGACAAAGAATGCTGAGTTGCATCCAAAGAACACCATACCTACTGTGAAGCATGGGGGTGGAAACATCATGCATTGGGGCTGTTTTTCTGCAAAGGGACCAGGACGACTGATCCATGTAAAGGAAAGAATGAATGGGGCCATGTATCGTGAGATTTTGAGTGAAAACCTCCTTCCATCAGCAAGGGCTGGTGTGGGGGCCTCAATGAATGAAATGGGTCAGTGTGTTAGAAATGCAAGGGTCGATTTCTGGTCCATGGTGATCAACTGGATATCAAACAGGTATGATGAAAATATGCAGTTAAAACAGTTATAACACGTTCATTACAACATTAATTTAACCGTATCACTTGCATGTTAGCGTTTTTCATCATGAATCTTGTTCAGGAGGCAGCTCTGCAGAGTGGTCACTAGCTGGCACAGCCATAAAGTCATAAAATCTTATTTTAAACCTAACCACACTGCTAACCCTAATGCCTAACCTTATTTTTTGTTTTCATTAATTTTTGCAATATAGCCAATTTTGACTTTGCAGCTGGTCTATCTAAGGGGAAATCGCTCAGTTCTGCTTCCAAGACAAGACTCATGACAATAAACGTCAACCTGCGTATCACCTCGTGTGTCCAGTTTTACTTGTGGAAAGTCCAGTTTTACTTTTAGACCACACAAATCCATACTGTTAAATACTTGTTAGGACAACAAGAGTCCAACAAATAGCCTACTAGGCTACTAATGATAGTCTATCCACTAACAATGTAATTTTTCCTTGAATGCATGCTTGTCAACAAAGATTGATGAGCGTTTGAGTCTCTCAGGAAATGAGAAGGGTTTGCCCAAATAATTTGATATGCATTCGGAAAGTATTCAGACCCCTTTACTTTTTCCACATTTTGTTACGTTACAGCCTTATTCTAAAATGTATTAGAATTTAGCCCCCTCATCAATCTACACACAATACCCCATAATGAAAAAGCAAAAACTGGTTTTTATAAATGTTTGCAAATTTATAAAACATAAAAAAGGGAAATATCACATTTACATAAGTATTCAGACCCTTCACTCAGTACTTTGTTGAAGCACCTCGAGTCTTCTTGGGTATGATGCTACAAGCTTGGCACCTGTATTTGGAGAGTTTCTCCCATTCTTCTCTGCAGATCCTCTCAAGCTCTGTCAGGTTGGATGGAGCGTCACTGCACAGCTATTTTCAGGTCTCTCCAGAGATGTTAGATCAGGTTCAAGTCCAGGCTCTGGCTGGGCCACTCAAGGACATTCAGAGACTTGTCCCCGAAGCCACTCCTGCGTTGTCTTGGCTGTGTGCTTAGGGTCGTTGTCCTGTTGGAAGGTGTACCTTTGCCCCAGTCTGAGGTCCTGAGCGCTCTGGAGCAGGTTTTCATCAAGGATATCTCTGTACTTTGCTCCGTTCATCTTTCCCTCAATCCTGACTAGTCTCCCAGTCCCTGCCGCTGAAAAACATCCCCACAGCATGATGCTGCCACCACCATGCTTCACCGTAGGGATGGTGCCAGGTTTCCTCCAGACGTGACACTTGGCATTCAGGCCAAAGAGTCCAATCTTGGTTTCATCAGACCAGACTCCAAGCGGGCTATCATGTGCCTTTTTACTGAGGAGTGTCTTCCGTCTGGCCACTCTACCATAAAGGCCTGATTGGTGGAGTGGTGCAGAGATGGTTGTCCTTCTGGAAGGTTCTCCCATCTCCACAGAGTAAATCTGGAGCTCTGTCAGAGTGACCATCGGGTTCTTGGTCACCTCCCTGACCAAGGCCCTTCTCCCCCGATTGCTCAGTTTTGCCGAGTGCCCAGCTCTAGCAATAGTCTTGGTGGTTCCAAACTTCTTCCATTTAAGAATGATGGAGGCCACTGTGTTCTTGGGGACCTTCAATGCTGCAGAATTTTTTTGAGTACCCTTCACCAGATCTGTGCCTCGACACAATCCCGTCTCGTAGCTCTACGGACAATTCCTTCAACATCATGGCTTGGTTTTTGCTCTGACATGCACTGTCAACTGTGGGACCTTATATAGACAGGTGTGTGCCTTTCCAAATCATGTCCAATTAATTGAATTTACCACAAGTGGACTCCAATCAAGTTGTAGAAACATCTCAAGGATGATCAATAGAAACAGGATGCACCTGAGCTCAATTTCGAGTCTCATAGCAAAGGGTCCGAATACTTATGTAAATATGTCTGTTTTTATTTTATTTTTTATATACATTTGTAAAAATGTCTAAAAACCTGTTTTCACTTTGTCATTATGGGGTATTGTGTGTAGAATGATGAGAAAAATGTTTTATTTGATCCATTTTAGATTAAGGCTGTAACGTAACAAAATGTGGAAAAAGTCAATGGGTCTGAATACTTTCCGAATGCACTGTATGTGTGATTTACGAGGTCCAAATCTAAGTTTGGCGCGCGCTTTTTCCCGTCGCTAACGGTAAGGATGACGGTTTCACACCTTAAATGTGTCAAAATAATTTACATTAAACGTACTCAGACAACATCGACAAAAATTACCTTCACACACCGTTTGACAAACATCTCAGAGGACACGGGCTGCTTTTTATTCGGATAGCCTACTGAACCGTAACATCACGCATTCCAACAGATTGTTTAAAGCCAACGGGCTATTGCGCACAGGCATCCTTTTACATGTTTTAGATCGAGACGTTGACTCATGCGACCTGTTAACCTCATAGGCTTTGACACTGGATTAGACGTGGTAGGCTATATAAAAGGTATTGAACCGAACACCTTACCTTTCCCTCTCGTTTCCTTCGCCATCCCAACCTCTGTGTCTCTACCAAGGAAGGTGCGGAGTCACCGGGGTGTAATTTTGTCAGATAGTTTAACCAAGTGCGCACTCCGACCTTGTCCCCGCACCTTGACGCCAGCCAGGCGGAAGATAGGTAGCCCTGAGGCAGTGAGGCTGCGCTTTTTGTCTCGTCTTGAATTCTACAGCTGAGCTCCTCTGGTTCATCGGTGACAAGATCCACATCCAGCGGACCTACCTCTTGTACTGAACACACTTTCAGTATTTGTATCTGTGCAGACTTCGCTAAAGCACTCTCTCCGCTACTGTCACATCAGTAGAACTGTTTCAAGGATCAGTGTTAGACTGCCTCCAGTGGCTCGCCGGTCTGCCACACAAGGGCGTCCGTTGTATGAATTGGCTCTGCCTCCTGCACAGTTGGGATTCCAATAAAATAAGTCAGTCGACAGTGACACATTGATGCAAACTGAATTGCAGGGGATGCATTTCTAAACATTGAAGTGAGGATTAGAAACAATTATAAACTGGGTGGTTCGAGCCCTGAATGCTGATTGGCTGACAGCCGTGGTATATCAGACCATATACAATGGGTATGACAAAACATTTATTTTAACTGCTCTAATTACGTTGGTAACTAGTTTATAATAGCAATAAGGCACCCTTGGACTTGTGACTCCGCGTTGCGTCGTGCCTAAGAACAGCCCTTAGCCGTGGTATATTTGGCCATATACCACACCCCCTCAGGCCTTATTGCTTAAATATAGCAATATTGGAAAACCGCCTATTGGAAAATGACACATCTACAAAATCTCACTTCTGCCTATTCAATCAGGTAGTTACAACTGTATGATTGTAGAGTAAAATAATAAAGATAAGATAACCTATAAGCCTATAAAAACAGACTGAGGTTAATGTTTCAGTATTTTGAACCATAAGTAGGCTGCATGCAGCAGACATAACAAATAGTTTAACAAAGGCTCTTTATTGACCTAAAAGACATGATGATGATAATGACTGTCTCCAAGCCACAGATGGGGGCCTAAAGGGCAAGAACTGAATCTCACCTTGTCATCACTAGCTTTATTTCCTGCGGACTTGGCTCCTCCACAATGTTAGGTCAGTGACCCAGCTATAAAATATGCTGGAACCAGAGTTCCACAGCATAGCATTGCAGCACATTCCTCATGGTCCACAGACGGCTCACATCACATCTTAGGCTTTGTGCGGAGTGGACTGTTGCTTTTGAGAGAAACTGCTATTAGCCACATGGATCAGATGCATGCATTAATAGCCTGCATGATGATGAGGGATGAAGGCTGAGTCCCAAATGGCACTCCATTCCCTACAAAGTGCACTGTAGTGTGCACCATAGTGCAATTTTGCCCTAGTCTGGTCAAAAGTAGTGCACTTTAAAGGCAAAGGGTGCCATTAAGGACACTCTCAAACTGTTATTAGACAGATGGATAATCAGATAAGTTAATGGCTGCATTACCATTAGGGATGTAGCCTATTGTATGTGATCTGTAGAAACACAGTACAGGGGAGTAAGGCTGGCTGGCTTGCTTCAGACATTCAGTGCCTAATCTATGATGTTTTATAGATTTCCCTGCTCGGACATTGTCAAAAATCTTGGGCTCACTCTCACAACAGGCTGTCATACAGGGAGGGGAAAAAGTATTTGATCCCCTGCTGATTTTGCACGTTTGCCCACTGACAAAGACATGATCAGTCTATAATTTTAATGGTAGGTTTATTTGAACAGTGAGACACAGAATAACAACAAAAAAATCCAGAAGAACGCATGTACACATTTTTATAAATTGATTTGCATTTTAATGAGGGAAATAAGTATTTGATCCCCTCTCAATCAGAAAGATTTCTGGCTCCCAGGTGTCTTTTATACAGGTAACGAGCTGAGATTAGGAGCACACTCTTAAAGGGAGTGCTCCTAATCTCAGTTTGTTACCTGTATAAAGACACCTGTCCACAGAAGCAATCAATCAATCAGATTCCAAACTCTCCAACATGTCCAAGACCAAAGAGCTCTCCAAGGATTTCAGGGACAAGATTGTAGACCTACACAAGGCTGGAATGGGCTACATGACCATCGCCAAGCAGCTTGGTGAGAAGGTGACAACAGTTGGTGCGATTATTCGCAAATGGAAGAAACACAAAAGAACTGTCAATCTCCCTCGGCCTGGGGCTCCATGCAAAATCTCACCTCGTGGAGTTGCAATGATCATGAGAACGGTGAGGAATCAGCCCAGAACTACACGGGAGGATCTTGTCAATGATCTCAAGGCAGCTGGGACCATAGTCACCAAGAAAACAATTGGTAACACACTACGCCGTGAAGGACTGAAATCCTGCAGCGCCCGCAAGGGGTCCCCCCTGCTCAAGAAAGCACATATACAGGGCTGTCTGAAGTTTGCCAATGAACATCTGAATGATTCAGAGGAGAACTGGGTGAAAGTGTTGTGGTCAGATGAGACCAAAATGGAGCTCTTTGGCATCAACTCAACTCGCCGTGTTTGGAGGAGGAGGAATGCCTGCCTATGACCCCAAGAACACCATCCCCACCGTCAAACATGGAGGTGGAAACATTATGCTTTGGGGGTGTTTTTCTGCTAAGGGGACAGGATAACTTCACCGCATCAAAGGGACGATGGACGGGGCCATGTACCGTCAAATCTTGGGTGAGAACCTCCTTCCCTCAGCCAGGGCATTGAAAATGGGTTGTGGATGGGTATTCCCGGCATGACAATGACCCAAAACACACGGTCAAGGCAACAAAGGAGTGGCTCAAGAAGAAGCACATTAAGGTCCTGGAGTGGCCTAGCCAGTCTCCAGACCTTAATCCCATAGAACATCTGTGGAGGGAGCTGAAGGTTTGCGTTGCCCAAGCGTCAGCCTCGAAACCTTAATGACTTGGAGAAGATCTGCAAAGAGGAGTGGAACAAAATCGCTCCTGAGATGTGTGCAAACCTGGTGGACAACTACAAGAAACGTCTGACCTCTGTGATTGCCAAAAGGGTTTTGCCACCAAGTACTAAGTCATGTTTTGCAGAGGGGTCAAATACTTATTTCCCTCATTAAATGCAAATCAATTTATAA
Source organism: Coregonus clupeaformis (assembly GCF_020615455.1). Taxonomy (NCBI): domain Eukaryota; kingdom Metazoa; phylum Chordata; class Actinopteri; order Salmoniformes; family Salmonidae; genus Coregonus; species Coregonus clupeaformis. The sequence continues at coordinate 51,577 of NW_025536514.1, forward strand.
CATTTTTCACATGCGTTTTTCTGGATTTTTTGTTGTTATTCTGTCTCTCACTGTTCAAATAAATCTACCATTAAAATTATAGACTGATCATGTCTTTGTCAGTGGGCAAACGTACAAAATCAGCAGGGGATCAAATACTTTTTTCCCTCACTGTATCTATCAAATAATACGCTATATTAAGTTAGATCACTGTCATATCTATCAAATAATGAGATATATTAATTTAGATCACTGCCATATTAAGCTCGCATCTACTACAAAACCATGGTGCTTGCCTACGGAGCTGTAGAGGGGAACGGCACCTCCCTTACCGTCAGGCTCTGATCAGACCCTACACCCAAACGAGGGCACTACGTTCATCCACCTCTGGCCTGCTAGCCCCCTACTTCTACGGAAGCACAGTTCCCGCTCAGCCCAGTCAAAGCTATTCGCTGCTCTGACACCCCAATGGTGGAACAAGCTCCCCACCGACGCCAGGACAGCGGAGTCACTGACCACCTTCCCGGAGACACTTCCTCTTTAAGGAATACCTGGAATAGTATAACAGTAATCCTTCTACCCAAATATATATATATATATATTTTTTTTAAAGGGGGTGGTTGTCCCACTGGCTATCCTAAGTTGAATGCACCAATTTGTAAGTCGCTCTGGATAAGAGCGTCTGCTAAATTACTTAAATGTAAATATCTATAAAATAATCCGCTATATTAATTTAGATCACTGTCATATCTATCAAATAATATGCTATATTAATTTAGATCACTGTCATATCTATCAAACCAAATCTATTAATTTAGAGTAGACCACTTTGAATATGCTGAAACTATGACACCGGCTGTCTATATGTGAAGAGCCCATTCAGATAAACATACTATCATATTCACCCCTACATGTATAGAAATCGTATTACCAAAGGACACCCATGTTCCCGACCCCAACAGAAAACAAGATAGTATACTATAAAACAAAAAACTCATAGTAGATTCCCAACCTGAATATAACCTGAAAAAAGTCATTGTAGACTCCCAACTGAATTCAACCTGAAAAACTCATGATAGATTCCCAACCTGAACCATCTACCAAGCGCAGTGGGAAACATGGGAGAGCAGTGATTGTCTGTTGTTGTGCACAGCAGTGCAACAACAGATATATAGTTATACCCTAGTTCTATCCTCTAGCTAGCACATGACCACACAAGAGGTCATAGCCTGGGATCAGAGCAGCACCAGCATCACTCTATCTGCAGCTCTGCACCCTGGTGCCATTTAATGACTATTGATGGAGCCAAATGCCTGAGGCTGAGCCATCTCCCTCCAATCTGTGTACCGGCCACGCTATATTACCCAACCCCATGAGGGCCCAGGCTAGTTGTACCAGTCAGGATGACCAATGACAAAATACTTCTGGCTCAAGACACTGTATTGTGATTCTAGCAGTAGAGAGTAAAAGGAAACAGCCTGCAGGGCCAGGAAGACAGCGAGAGCGATAGCATCGATTACGCCCAATCGCCTCACTCACAAGAAAAAAAAAGCTAATTCAATTTAGGTAGAATTACTTTTTTGTTTAGAAGCAATCCCATCCCTATGCCAAGGCAGTGTGCCAAGTCTACAGCAGGCTCTGCTTTGAGCTGCCCCACCTCCCCCCTACCATATTTTTCATTACCATGACTGAGGACACAGTATTGGTTGATCATAAAAAATGGTTTATTCAAAAACAAATATAAATACATGGTTTATTTTTTTTCTCAAACACAATAAGCATTTTTACAAAGTATGTGGACACCCCTTCAAATTAGTGGATTCGGCTATTTCAGCCACACCCGTTGCTGACAGGTGTATAAAATCGAGCACACAGCCAAGCAATCTCCATAGACAAACATTGGCAGTAGAATGGCCTAAATGAAGAGGGGTGGCAGGTAGCTTAGTGGTTAAGAGCGTTGTGCCAGTAACCGAAAGGTCGCTGGTTCTAATCCCCAAGCCGACTAGGTAAAAAATCTGTCGATGTGCCCTTGAGCAAGGCACTTAACCCTAATTGCTCCTGTAAGCCGCTCTGGATAAGAGCGTCTGCTAAATGACCTATTTATTTAATTTAAGAGGTCAGTGACCTTCAACGTGGCACCGTCATAGGATGCCACCTTTCCAACAAGTCAGTTCGTCAAATTTCTGCCCTGCTAGAGCTGCCCCGGTCAACTGTACATGCTGTTATTGTGAAGTGGAAACGGCTCAGCCGCAAAGTGGTAGGCTACACAAACTCACAGAATGTGACCGCCGAGTGTTGAAGCGCGTAAAAATCGTCTGTCCTCGGTTTCAACACTCATTACCTAGTTCCAAACTGCCTCTGGAAGCAACGTCAGCCCAATAACTGTTTGTCGGGAGCTTCATGAAATGGGTTTCAATGGCCGAGCAGCCGCACACAAGCCTAAGATCACCATGCACAATGCCAAGCGTCGGCTGGAGTGGTGTAAAGCTTGCCGCCATTGGACTCTGGAGCAGTGGAAACGTGTTCTCTGGAGTGAGGAATCACGCTTCACCATCTGGCAGTCTGACGGACGAATCTGAGAACGCTACCTGCGGATGCCAGGAGAACGCTACCTGCCCCACTGCATAGTGCCAATTGTAACGTTTGGTGAAGGAGGAATAATGGTCTGGGGCTGTTTTTCATGGTTCGGGCTAGGGCCCTTAGTTCCAGTGAAGGGAAATTAAAAAGCTACAGTATACAATGACATTCTAGACGATTCCGTGCTTCCAACTTTGTGGCAACAATTTGGGGAAGGCCCTTTCCTGTTTCAGCATAACAATGTCCATGTGCACAAAGCGAGGTCCATACAGAAATAGTGAGGTTGGGCAATTAGGCCTGGCTCGCAGTCAGCGTTCCAATTCATCCCAAAGGTGTTCAATGGAGTTGAGGTCAGGGCTCTGTGCAGGCCAGTCAAGTTCTGGCCTGCACAGAGCCCTGACCTCAACTCCATTGAACACCTTTGGGATGAATTGGAACGCTGACTGCGAGCCAGGCCTAATCGCCCAACATCAGTGCCCAACCTCACTAATGCTCTTGTGGCTGAATGGAAGCAAGTCCCAGCAGCAATGTTCCAACATCAAGTGGAAAGCCTTCCCAGAAGAGTGGAGGCTGTTATAGAAGCAAAGGGGGGAGGGAACCAACTCCATATTAATGCCCATGATTTTGGAATGAGATGTTCGACGAGCAGGTGTCCACATACCTTTGGTCATGTAGTGTACACTGAGTGTACAAAACATTAGGAAAACCTGTCTATAACATAGACTGACCAGGTGAAAGCTATGATCCCTTATTGATGTAACCTGTTAAATCCACTTCAATCAGTGTAGATGAAGGGCAGGAGACAGGTTAAAGAAGGATTTCTAAGCCTCTAGACAACTGAGAAAAGGATTGTGTATGTGTGCCATTCAGAGGGTGAATGGGCAAGACAAAATATTTAAGTGCCTTTGAACAGAGTATGATAGTAGGTGCCAGGCGCACCGGTTTGAGTATGTCAAGAACTGCACCACTGCTGGGTTTTTCATGCTCAACAGTTCAAGAATGGTCCACCACCCAAAGGACATCCAGCCAACTTGGCACAACTGTGGGAAGCATTGGACTCAGCATGGGCCAGCATCCCTGTGGAATGCTTTCGACACCTTGTAGAATCGGGGGTGCAACTCAATTTTAGGAAGCTGTTCCTAATGTTTTGTACACACAGTGTATATCCAGGTATCCAGATACAGTGAGGGAAAAAAGTATTTGATCCCCTGCTGATTTTGTACGTTTGCCCACTGACAAAGACATGATCAGTCTATAATTTTAATGGTACGTTTATTTGAACAGTGAGAGACAGAATAACAACAAAAACATCCAGAAAAACGCATGTAAAAAATGTTATAAATTGATTTGCATTTTAATGAGGGAAATAAGTATTTGACCACTCTGCAAAACATGACTTAGTACTTGGTGGGAAAACCCTTGTTGGCAATTACAGACGACAGACGTTTCTTGTAGTTGGCCACTAGGTTTGCACACATCTCAGGAGGGATTTTGTCCCACTCCTCTTTGCAGAACTTCTCCAAGTCATTAAGGTTGAGCCTGACGTTTGGCAACTCGAACCTTCAGCTCCCTCTACAGATTTTCTATGGGATTAAAGTCTGGAGACTGGCTAGTCTTCATGAGCCACTCCTTTGTTGCCTTGACCGTGTGTTTTGGGTCATTGTCATGCTGGAATACCCATCCATGACCCATTTTCAATGCCCTGGCTGAGGGAAGGAGGTTCTCACCCAAGATTTGATGGAACATGGCCCCGTCCATCGTCCCTTTGATGCAGTGAAGTTGTCCTGTCCCCTTAGAAGAAAAACACCCCCAAAGCATAATGTTTCCACCTCCATGTTTGAGGGTAGGGATGGTGTTCTTGGGGTCATAAGCAGCATTCCTCCTCCTCCAAACACGGCGAGTTGAGTTGATGCCAAAGAGCTCGATTTTGGTCTCATCTGACCACAACACTTTCACCCAGTTCTCCTCTGAATCATTCAGATGTTCATTGGCAAACTTCAGACGGCCCTGTATATGTGCTTTCTTGAGCAGGGGGACCTTGTGGCGCTGCAGGATTTCAGTCCTTCACAGCGTAGTGTGTTACCAATTGTTTTCTTGGTGACTATGGTCCCAGCTGCCTTGAGATCATTGACAAGATTCTCCCGTGTAGTTCTGGGCTGATTCCTCACCGTTCTCATGATCATTGCAACTCCATGAGGTGAGATCTTGCATGGAGCCCCAGGCCGAGGGAGATAGACAGGTCTTTTGTGTTTCTTCCATTTGCGAATAATCGCACCAACTGTTGTCACCTTCTCACCAAGCTGCTTGGCGATGGTCTTGTAGCCCATTCCAGCCTTGTGTAGGTCTACAATCTTGTCCCTGACATCCTTGGAGAGCTCTTTGGTCTTGGCCATGGTGGAGAGTTTGGAATCTGATTGATTGATTGCTTCTGTGGACAGGTGTCTTTTAGGTAACAAGCTGAGATTAGGAGCACTCCTTTAAGAGTGTGCTCCTAATCTCAGCTCGTTACCTGTATAAAAGACACCTGGGAGCCAGAAATCTTTCTGATTGAGAGGGGGTCAAATACTTTTT
>NW_025536515.1:0-22500 GCF_020615455.1 Coregonus clupeaformis
AGCTAATTGAAGGTCTCAAAAATATATCCTCTATAGATCCTCTCAGGTTTCATCTTACAAATAAGCAAATAAACTTGGTTGAACATGACGATCTCAGGGACATGCTCAACAACTCTGCAGTATTTGAGGAATGCATTAGATGCATAAGCTCTGAGTGGATGCTGGAGCATTACTGTGTGAAAGAATTGGGCATGGTCCGGCCAATTGAAGTACCACTGAGCAACAAGAAGGTTATAAAACAAGGTGATTTCAATACAGCTACATGGTCCCCGGGGTATATGAATATAAAGAGACATGAGACAAAACAAAGGACCTGTAGAATGGAATAAGTTACAAGACCTCTATGATTCATTTCATTTGTCAGTTCTTCCAGCTAATGTGAGATGTTTAGATGACATAACATTTGAGGACACATACTGTAATTTAGCTGGCCATCTTTTCCCCTCCCTTTCTGGCTGCCCTCCCCCTTCCCTTCTAAGTTCAAGGTGGTTTATTTGTCATATACATGGAGTTAACAGTGCAATGAAATGCTGACTAGCAGGTTAACCTCTTGACAACAACAATAGAACAAGTCATTAGCTAAGTTAATATAAAGAGTAATACAATAGTAATAAACCCTGCATTCATAACTATCCTTAACATACCTGGGGTGTTTCTGGGATAGAGGGTTGATATAAAAGTCAATATAATCAGCAATACAGGAAGATTCTGAGACACAATCACTTACTATTGGTCAGCCGTAGGGAACCGCCAACGTCTCAGGAGATATGTATTTTAGGCAGTAAGTAAAACTGCCTAGGCCTTGGAGAATCTGCCCCAAAAAGATAGACCATCTGGTTATCTGTAATGTACTTATCCTCATATAGTTTACTCACTATCTCCTGGATTCATCTTTGTGTTTTCCGGTTGTGTTGAGTGGGACAATGGAACATAGTGTTTACCATTATCCTATTGTCTATTGGCTTCAAGAAGATATTCACTTTATCCATTACAACAATCTGAGCCCCCTTATCTGCTGGTTTAATCACTATATTCTGATTGATGTTCAATGTTTCTAGAGCTTGATTTTTTGAAAAATGTGTAAGGTTAAGCTGATATACAGGTCTGGTTCTGAATTGTGAAAAGGAAGCCACATCCCTACGTATAACAGTCTGTATAGTTTCTGACAGTGACTCCAACTGAGGTTCCCAATGTGAGGGGTTTGGAAATAGTATATGAGGAAAATTTGTTTCATAATCAAAATGATCTAATAACTTCAATCTTCTATGATGGAAGTGTAGATCCCTCCGGAGCTCCCCCGCAGTCCACCTGTTTAGGAGTTGGTATGAAAGTCAGTCCTCTTTCTAGAACCTCACTCTCGGCTTGGTTGAGCCCAATGGGACATTGCTGGTCAAGACCTCAAATCGGTTGTGAAGTAGTATGGACATATTGATGGAACAAGGTCACTAAACTGGTGGTTAGACAGGGTGGATCCAAGAGCAGGCCTCTGCTGTCATCTAGAGGGCGTTTCTCTGTACTGCTTGACACATGGAGACTCAATGGAGGCACAGTGCAAGTGCTCAAAGTAAGGCCCAAACAATTGTTTGTCAGGCTGGGATCTATAAAGCAGTATGTTCTTCAATTAGATGCCAACTAATATTCATACAGGGACAATAGGTGGGGCAGGAGGAAGAATGGTGTTCCTGATTTTCAGAGGAATTCCCCCTTTTTTCTTTGTAGCTTCAGATTGAGATTGTTGTTATTCTCCAATATGTTTTTTCTTCAGTGAGCCACTCTGGATTCTCCAAGGGGAATACTCCCTCTATTCTCCACTAGAGAGTTGGAGCTCCATGCTTTTGCTGGGAATTGTCCACTGTAGGTATACATTTATTTGGTCCCCAAAATACCAAAATAAAAAGGTGTATTTGTCTAGTTTTAGCTGAGTCCCCAGTTAGCATCCATGTGGCTCATTTAAAAGATTCTAAAAAAAAAACGTACTCCTGACGTTTCACCACAATAGGCTTCTTCAGACAATGGGACAAAAAGTACCAGCAGGTGTTTACTGCCATCTAGTGGAAGATATCAATAAAACACTTTATTATCAGGATGGGGAGACAGTTGAGCTGAAACAGAAAGTCAAGTTGTTATTTTGTACAGGATCCATTTTGAAACGACAGAGCAGAAAACACTGTCTGGAGAGAAGTACAAAATAAAGTAAGTATTTCTGAACAATAGTCTATTCTAATGGACAGAGTAAGAGAATGAATACCTGGAATGAGATATTACTAGTTAGTAGAACTGCTACTTGAGCTTAGTTGCTGACAGACAGCAGTTTTCAAAGTGTTATCACATGTTATCAGTCAAACGTCTGGTAAAGATGGTGGAGGAGCTTTTAAATGATAGGGTTTGATGTTTATCTCAGGGTTTCTCAATCATTTTGTTCTTGCCCAGCATTTACACACCTGATTCAACTAATCATCAGATAATTTAAGACAGTTTAATATTTGAGGCATACAAATGAACATTCTCAAATTAAAAACATTTTGGATTTGTAGGCCTGTTTACACTTTATTATAGGCATACAGGAATTCACATTAAAGGAAAAAAGCTCAACTAAATTTGGTTTCAAGTAAATTATATGTTTAGCTAAAATAATGTAACAAGAAGAAGTACTAAAAAAAAACTGAAGCAAGATTCAATACAATGTGATGAGTTACTGCTGTCGCATGCAACTGACTGTTAGCTCCACCCTCTGGTTACTGTTGTTATATAAAGTGAGATGACAGAGGAGAAAACACTATATGGAGAGATAAAAAAATATGTAGTATTTCTGAACAATAATCTAGTCTAAAGGACAGAGTAAGATAATAAATACCTTGAATGACAGTATTACTACTTAGTAGAAGGATCACAAACTCACCGGGTTCTGTCATATTATTATCCTACACCAGTGCAGTCAGAAGTTCTGTGTTTTCCTCATATGAAAGTGAAAGTACGTTTGTAGCCTACGCAGTTACAATATGGCTGTTGAAACTGTGGCGCACATTTCTCGGCAACATTAGACGTAGGATAAATGTGTTGATTTGAAGGAAAGACGGGCAGACTCTGGTAAGTCTAGGCTACACAGAACTATTATAAAGTTAAGTCGTCGTCAGACATTCAATAGACAGAGCAGGCTTGAGATATGATTCTTTATCATGCTGACCAACCTGGGCCTGGTTTCCGCGATGGGATTTAGGCTTAATGCTGGGTACGCATAAAAAGTGGGAAACAAGACTGAACAAAATACAAAGTTGAGTAAACGCTATTTTGCAAAGAAAAAGGTGTGTAAGAGAGTTTACCTTCCACTACAACCCTGTTGATGTGGTGTGCAGCGTAGAGTGTATAGTCCTTTAGTCTCTATGGGCCAGATGGTAGTGTACAGTTCAGAGATGGCTTGATGTGGTGAGCAGCGTAGAGGGCATAGTCCTTTAGTCTCTATGGACCAGATGGTAGTGTACAGTTCAGATATGGCTTGATGTGGTGAGCAGCTTAGAGGGCATAGTCCTTTAGTCTCTATGGACCAGATGGTAGTGTACAGTTCAGAGATGGCTTGATGTGGTGAGCAGCATAGAGTGTATAGTCCTTTAGTCTCTATGGACCAGATGGTAGTGTACAGTTCAGAGATGGCTTGATGTGGTGAGCAGCATAGAGTGTATAGTCCTTTAGTCTCTATGGGCCAGATGGTAGTGTACAGTTCAGAGATGACTTGATGTGGTGAGCAGCATAGAGTGTATAGTCCTTTAGTCTCTATGGACCAGATGGTAGTGTACAGTTCAGAGATGACTTGATGTGGTGAGCAGCATAGAGTGTATAGTCCTTTAGTCTCTATGGACCAGATGGTAGTGTACAGTTCAGAGATGGCTTGATGTGGTGAGCAGCATAGAGTGTATAGTCCTTTAGTCTCTATGGACCAGATGGTAGTGTACAGTTCAGAGATGGCTTGATGTGGTGAGCAGCATAGAGTGTATAGTCCTTTAGTCTCTATGGGCCAGATGGTAGTGTACAGTTCAGAGATGGCTTGATATGGTGTGCAGCATAGAGTGTATAGTCCTTTAGTCTCTATGGACCAGATGACCAGTTGGTGAGGGCCACAGCATGGGGAAAGAAACTGTTCAGATGGGGGTCTATAACATCCAATCACATAGGTTTAGAGCAGCTGACAGATGCAAATTCATCGCTACTAACTCAAACTTCCTTGGTTTAAATACAATTTCTGTAAAGATTTTTTTTTAAAGTATATAATTTATACATCATGAGCCTCATCTTGAGGAGTCACCTGTGACAGTATTCATAAAGAGTAGGAGTACTGATCTGGGATCAGTTTAGCCTTTTAGATCATAATGAAACAGATTAAATGGACAGGGGGGACCTGATCCTAGATCAGCACTCCTCCTCTGGGAAACTGCATGTATGAAACCGAACACATAGTCGTAGTCTAGTTACAGCAGGTGTTTACTGCCATCTAGTGGAGGATACCAATAAAACACTTTATTATCAGGGTGGGGAGGGGGCTGAGCTGAAACAGAAAGTAAATGTTTCTTTTGTACAGGATCCATTTTGAGATGACCGCGCAGAAAACACTATATGGAGAGAACTGAAAAATAAAGTAAGTATTTCTGAACAATAATCTATTCTAAAGGACAGAGTAAGACAATGAATACCTGGAATGAGATAGTACTAGTTAGTAGAACTGCTACTTGAGCTTAGTTGCTGACAGACAGCAGTTTTCAAAATGGAAACTAATCAGTAGGCCTACATGTTGTCAGCAAAACGTCTGGTGAAGATGGTGGAGGAGCTTTTCAATGATGTGGTTTGATGTTTATCTCAGGGTTTCTCAATCCTTTTGTTCTTGGCCAGCATATACCCACCTGATTCAACTAATCATCAAATATTTTAAGACAGTTTATTTGAGGACTGTTAACAATTATTATAGGCCTACAGTAAATCATATTTCGGAGAGAAAAAAACACAACTAAACCTGGTTTCGAGTAAATTATAAGTTTAGCAAAAATAATGTAAGAGATGTCTTGAAGAAGCACTATAAAAAAATGGAATCAAGATTTGGCACAATGTCAGGAGTTACTGCAATCGCATGCAACTGACTGTTAGCGCCACCCTCTGGTTACTATTGGTATATAAAGGGGTGAGGCCATGACTGCAGTTGAAACTGAAAATAACAAAGTATCTGTACAGGGGCCATTTTGAGATGACAGAGCAGCTCATAGTTTAATCTCTAAACTGCAACGCAGTTTCAAAGTAAAGTGAGTATTTCAGGTTAATAATCTAGAATAAAGGGAACATTTGGAATTCACCAAACTAGTGTTGGAGTGCTGCTGGGCCATTCCTACCATGCAGAGCCTTTTCTGGCCCCAGGAAATATCACTTCTTATTTAGTGGAAAATGTGGATTCCAAAAGGCTTTAAATATAAAGTTAGGTGTCCTTTACCTTAAACTGGAGGCAAAAGAAACACACCTGTTTAGGAGAGGTGCTGGGTAGCAGAGTAGAACACCTGTTTAGGAGAGGTGCTGGCTAACAGAGTAGAACACCTGTTTAGGAGAGGTGCTGGCTAACAGAGGAGAACACCTGTTTAGGAGAGGTGCTGGGTAGCAGAGTAGAACACCTGTTTAGGAGAGGTGTCGGCTAACAGAGTAGAACACCTGTTTAGGAGAGGTGCTGGCTAACAGAGGAGAACACCTGTTTAGGAGAGGTGCTGGTTAACAGAGTAGAACACCTGTTTAGGAGAGGTGCTGGCTAACAGAGTAGAACACCTGTTTAGGAGAGGTGCTGGCTAACAGAGTAGAACACCTGTTTAGGAGAGGTGCTGGGTAGCAGAGGAGAACACCTGTTTAGGAGAGGTGCTGGGTAGCAGAGTAGAACACCTGTTTAGGAGAGGTGCTGGGTAACAGAGGAGAACACCTGTTTAGGAGAGGTGCTGGCTAACAGAGTAGAACACCTGTTTAGGAGAGGTGCTGGCTAACAGAGGAGAACACCTGTTTAGGAGAGGTGCTGGCTAGCGGAGTAGAACACCTGTTTAGGAGAGGTGCTGGCTAGCAGAGTAGAACACCTGTTTAGGAGAGGTGCTGGCTAACAGAGTAGAACACCTGTTTAGGAGAGGTGCTGGCTAACAGAGTAGAACACCTGTTTAGGAGAGGTGCTGGGTAACAGAGGAGAACACCTGTTTAGGAGAGGTGCTGGGTAACAGAGTAGAACACCTCTTTAGGAGAGGTGCTGGGTAGCAGAGGAGAACACCTGTTTAGGAGAGGTGCTGGGTAGCAGAGTAGAACACCTGTTTAGGAGAGGTGCTGGGTAACAGAGGAGAACACCTGTTTAGGAGAGGTGCTGGCTAACAGAGGAGAACACTTGTAAAATAAAAGGAGAGTCTCACTCTATGAGCTCAGATGAAATAATGTAATAACCTGATAACCAATGTTTCAACAGACAGCGGTCTTCATCATTTACCTTAAAAATACCAAAATATGGATCCTGAAAGGGAATTTGATGCATTTTCATATGGGTTAAATGGAATAGTAACTGAAATCTGGACACTGACTGTAGGCCTGTAACCTAATATAATATGAACTCCTGCAGAATTATGGATTTCTGGCATTTAAATGATACAACAAATGTTAATTTTGTCTCGGGAACAGGGGTGGATAAAGGTTATTCATTTCAGTATCTCTTGAGATAATGTGAATGAGATTGTAAGGTGTTATTTTTGACACTATTATGCAAACAGTATTTTCAACCTTATCAACCTTATTAAACCGTTCAAACCGATGACATTTGGACATTTTGCACAGGATCTGGCTGACTGGATCAAGCTGCACAGGTGGCCTACTTTTTGAGGGGATTTGTTTGACAATCAGATGAAAACATAATCACATATGATATGTGAAACTGAGCCTGAGCAGACCTCAGAAACATCTGTAACAGGGATAAGATGTGTACATGCATCAACTCAAAAACAGAATACTGAAGTATCCTGAATAATATCGGGATATTGGTGTGCATGTAAAAGTGGTCGCTGTTAAAGCACGGGTTAACTGCCATGTAGTGGAAGATACCAATAAAACACTTGATTATCAGGGTGGGGAGGCGACTGAGCTGAAACTGAAAGTACAGGATCCATTTGGAGATGACAGAGCAGAAAACACTATATGGAGAGAACTGAAAAATAAAGTAAGTATTTCTGAACAATAATCTATTCTAATGGACAGAGTAAGAGAATGAATACCTGGAATGAGATATTACTAGTTAGTAGAACTGCTACTTGAGCTTAGTTGCTGACAGACAGCAGTTTTCAAAGTGGAAACTAATCAGTAGGTCTATGTGTTATAAGGTAGACTATTATCATTGTCATTATGGAGACACCTATTTTACAACCCTTATTCCATAAAACATATTAACGCTGTAGAACTGATGCACATCAAGAAATAAGGTGACAAATCACAGGAAAACTACTTTAGGCTCTCTAGAGCACGTTAGATACATTCTGTCGGAGGTGGTTTAAACTGCATTCTAATGTTGACTTTGCTTATGGAAAACCATATCATGCCAAGGTTTTTACACATGCTCAGGTCTTGGGTTTTGTTATCAGCAAAACGTCTGGTGAAGATGGTGCAGGAGCTTTTCAATGATATGGTTTGATGTTTATCTCAGGGTTTCTCAATCCTTTTGTTCTTGCCCAGGACTTACACACCTGATTCAACTAATCATCAGATATTTGAAGACAGTTTATTTGAGGACTGTTAACAATTATTATAGGCCTACAGTAAATCGTTTTTTGGAGAGAAAAAAACAGCTAAATCTGGTTTCGAGTAAATTATAAGTTTAGCTAAAATAATGTAAGAGATGTCTTGAAGAAGCACTATAAAAAAAAATTTAGCAAGATTTGGCACAATGTCAGGAGTTACTGCAATCACATGCAACTGACTGTTAGCGCCACCCTCTGGTTACTATTGGTATATAAAGGGGTGAGGCCATGACTGCAGTTGAAACTGAAAATAACAAAGTATCTGTACAGGGGCCATTTTGAGATGACAGAGCAGCTCATAGTTTAATCTCTAAACTGCAACGCAGTTTGAAAGTAAAGTGAGTATTTCAGGTTAATAATCTAGAATAAAGGGAACATTTGGAATTCACCAAACTAGTGTTGGAGTGCTGCTGGGCCATTCCTACCATGCAGAGCCTTTTCTGGCCGCAGGAAATATCAGTTCTTCTTTAGTGTAAAATGTTGATTCCAAAAGGCTTTAAATATAAAGTCAGGTGTCCTTTACCTTAAACTGGAGGCAAAAGAAACGCACACCTGTTTAGGAGAGGTGCTGGGTAGCAGAGGAGAACACCTGTTTAGGAGAGGTGCTGGCTAGCAGAGGAGAACACCCGTTTAGGAGAGGTGCTGGCTAGCAGAGTAGAACACCTGTTTAGGAGAGGTGCTGGGTAGCAGAGTAGAACACCTGTTTAGGAGAGGTGCTGGCTAGCAGAGTAGAACACCTGTTTAGGAGAGGTGCTGGGTAACAGAGGAGAACACCTGTTTAGGAGAGGTGCTGGCTAGCAGAGTAGAACACCTGTTTAGGAGAGGTGCTGGGTAGCAGAGTAGAACACCTGTTTAGGAGAGGTGCTGGCTAACAGAGTATAACACCTGTTTAGGAGAGGTGCTGGCTAGCAGAGGAGAACACCTGTTTAGGAGAGGTGCTGGCTAGCAGAGGAGAACACCTGTTTAGGAGAGGTGCTGGGTAGCAGAGTAGAACACCTGTTTAGGAGAGGTGCTGGCTAACAGAGGAGAACACCTGTAAAATAAAAGGAGAGTCTCACTATATGAGCTCAGATGAAATAATGTAATAACCTGATAACCAACGTTTCAACAGACAGCGGTCTTCATCATTTACCTTAAAAATACCAAAATATGGATCCTGAAAGGGAATTTGATGCATTTTCATATGGGTTAATGTCGACTTTGCTTATGGAAAACCATATCATGCGAAGGTTTTTACACTCAGTTCTTGGGTTTCGCGAGTGGAAATTTGACATTTTGAAAATGGAAGTTATGGAACTCCAACATGTGCTTCTGTTATGAGGAAAACTCCACAATGAAACTGACATTAAATGTGGAGAATGATAGATCTGTTGACCATCAAGTAGCCTATTCATTGTTATGCCTGTCTAGGCTACTGTAGTCTACCGTTTTATACTATAAATATGTTGAATTGACTGGAGTCGATGCAAATCATTTTGTGCCACTTGTGTAGCCAACCTGGAGCTGGCAAACAGATGTAATAAATAGCCTTTAACTTCAGTTTATTGTTGTTGTAGCCTTGTGTTATTATGTAATTAATAACGGCCGTGTTTAGTTAATTCAATTGGAAGTTATCAAGTGTCACCATGGTCACAGTTCTATTGCAATTGCTGATCAGATGTTAGAATGCATTAGATTGAAGGTAACACTCAGCCAGATTAGGATACAGGTAAAGAAATAACCTGGCTGTTGTTGACAGGCATGGACCTATTCAGTTCATATCCATATTATTAATATTTGATTCATTGATTGAAATTACGACCCCATCCTCAGTAGCCTATTCCAGCAGGCAACTGGGCAACAGAAGCACTTCCTACCTCAACATCGTCTTGCTATTCATGTTAAATAAATGAATCTGTCAATTTGAACTAAGCAAGCTGCTAAATCATTCAGCTTACATCTTGCCTACATCTTGCCCAGGCTACTGGAGGCTATCTGAAATAAGATGTAGGCCTATCAGGGAAAAATATATGTTTTGGCCTAGTTTTCAGGCCTGGTGGAGTAGTCATTGGGCTAGAAAAAGTAATTGCTTTAAATCACCTGACTGTTTGGATGTGTCTGTTAGTAAACTGTTTTATTTCTAAGAGATCATGAGTAAAAGAGAATAATGTACGTTCAATAATTAGTTGTCACTGTGTTCACCACAACCAACATGCTGCATCTCTGTGTAGGGGTCAGTGGTCTAAAATGAGTCTCTCTGGGGAGAGAGAGGAGGGGGGGCCCTGCCTCTAAAATGAGTCTCTCTGGGGAGAGAGGAGGAGGGGGCCCTGCCTCTAAAATGAGTCTCTCTGGGGGAGAGAGAGGAGGGGGGCCCTGCCTCTAAAATGAGTCTCTCTGGGGAGAGAGAGGAGGGGGGCCCTGTCTCTAAAATGAGTCTCTCTGGGGAACATGACACCAAAACTAAGAGGTGAGCTGACAATATTGTTTAAGAAATTATATTCCAAAGTGCTATATAGGAGAAAGAAAATCACATTTGTGTTTTTTCATCAGAAATGATTACTAATAGGTACCTTCAATGTAACTATTGTAGATTTGAGATGTGATTTAAAAGCATTGTTTAGCTGGAATGTATTGTTCGTATCCTGTATATTTGACTGTGATACGTAGTTGTCTCACCTAGCTACCTTAAGATGAATGCATTTACAGATGCCATATCTTAATTTGACCCTGTTTCTCACAGCAGGAAAATAATCCTGTGGCAACAGCAAATGTGTATTTTTAGGTGGATTATAATTAAGGGATATTTTCTGTAGGGGTTCATAAATTTTTCCTCAGGGAAAATCAAGTCTGACATTTTAAAGTGGAAATTACCCACTTTAGACGCCTTTATAAAGCCTTGTAGTGGTTTGATCATTTCTTTAAACAATAAAAGCTAATTGACCAACATTTCTGAAAATGGATATATAGCGTTTTGGAATGAAACTCTTGTTTCCCCATCTGAGCTCAGAGTAGATGAGAGATGTAATGTTTGTCTCTGTTGTGTTGAAGCCCAATCAAGCAGGAGAGACCAGCCTCCCCTGTACCCAGCTGTGTGTCCATGAAGAGTGACCGGTCTATGGATCCTCCTATAGAGTTCAGAGAGGGAGACTTTTCTAGTGAACAAAGGTAAGAAGAACTCATGGGTCATGGTCAGTGAGTTAAACAACACTGTCTCTACTAATTTCTCCTCTCCCATTTTACCATTTCTTTTAGTTGTTTTCATAATCCATAGGCTAATCCTTTTTTCCATTTTCATAGTCCTGAAACAATATTAAACTAACACAACATTCCCTCCCTGTGTGTGTGTGTGTGTGTGTGTGTGTGTGTGTGTGTGTGTGTGTGTGTGTGTGTGTGTGTGTGCACTCCCTGGATGAGGAGATGTAATCTCATGTTTTGTCCACAGAAACCAACAGGAGAGATCAGAGTCAGAGAAAACTAAACTAACCTTCTGAAATGTCATTTGTGGTCTTATGCTGCCATCTATTGGAATTATTTAGTAACTGCAGTAGTACTGAATAAAGCATATCCTTACTAAAGTAGTAATTACTCCGAATTTTTAAATATGACATTTTCTAGTTAATTCTACCACTTACAACCATAACATAACCATTTATAGCATAACAAACAATGAAACTGACATAAACCAAAAACACCATACATTTAGTTAACTATATATATTTAAAAAACTATTTATTTAGATGGGTGACATTATCTGCCAAAGTAACACCACTGTAGATAAAGAAGAGCTCTCCAGTAGGTGAACCAAAACTTTCAACTGCCATTTTCTCAAAATTGATGGCACAAGTTGATCATCTTTCAAAGCAGAATAACTTTCCCATTGTTCCTCAACTGTAGTGTATGATATACCTTTTTCTAGCTGAGTCTCTACTTTTATCCAATGTAAAAAACACAATTTCACACTTTAGACACCTTTTATAAAGGTTTAATAATTGATTTAAGCAATAAAAGCTAATTGACCAACATTTCTGAAAATGGATATATAGCGTTTTGGAATGAAACTCTTGTTTCCCCATTTGAGCTCAGAGTAGATGAGAGATGTAATGTTTGTCTCTGTTGTGTTGAAGCCCAATCAAGCAGGAGAGACCAGCCTCCCCTGTACCCAGCTGTGTGTCCATGAAGAGTGACCAGTCTATGGATCAACCTATGAAGTTTAGAGAGGGAGACTTTTCTAGTGAACAAAGGTAAGAAGAACTCATGGGTCATGGTCAGTGAGTTAAACAACACTGTCTCTAGTCATTTCTCCTCTCCCATTTTACCATTTATTTTTGTTGTTTTCATAATCCATAGGCTAATCCTTTTTTCCATTTTCATAGTCCTGAAACAATATTAAACTAACACAACATTCCCTCCCTGTGTGTGTGTGTGTGTGTGTGTGTGTGTGTGTGTGTGTGTGTGTGTGTGTGTGTGTGTGTGTGTGTGTGTGTGTGTGTGTGTGTGTGTGCACTCCCTGGATGAGGAGATGTAATCTCATGTTTTGTCCACAGAAACCAACAGGAGAGATCAGAGTCAGAGAAAACTAAACTAACCTTCTGAAATGTCATTTGTGGTCTTATGCTGCCATCTATTGGAATTATTTAGTAACTGCAGTAGTACTGAATAAAGCATATCCTTACTAAAGTAGTAATTACTCCGAATTTTTAAATATGACATTTTCTAGTTAATTCTACCACTTACAACCATAACATAACCATTTATAGCATAACAAACAATGAAACTGACATAAACCAAAAACACCATACATTTAGTTAACTATATATATTTAAAAAACTATTTATTTAGATGGGTGACATTATCTGCCAAAGTAACACCACTGTAGATAAAGAAGAGCTCTCCAGTAGGTGAACCAAAACTTTCAAAGGCCATTTTCTCAAAATTGAGGGCACAAGTTGATCATCTTTCAAAGCAGAATTACTTTCCCATTGTTCCTCAACTGTAGTGTATGATATACCTTTTTCTAGCTGAGTCTCTACTTTTATCCAATGTAAAAAACACAATTTCACACTTTAGACACCTTTTATAAAGGTTTAATAATTGAATTAAGCAATAAAAGCTAATTTACGAACATTTCTGAAAATGGATAAATAGCATTTTGGAATGAAACTCTTGTTTCCCCATCTGAGCTCAGAGTAGATGAGAGATGTAATGTTTGTCTCTGTTGTGTTGAAGTCCAATAAAGCAGGAGAGACCAGCCTCCCCTGTACCCAGCTGTGTGTCCATGAAGAGTGACCAGTCTATGGATCAACCTATGAAGTTTAGAGATGGAGACTTTTCTACTGAACAAAGGTAAGAAGAACTCATGGGTCATGGTCAGTGAGTTAAACAACACTGTCTCTAGTCATTTCTCCTCTCCCATTTTCCCATTTATTTTTGTTGTTTTCATAATCCATAGGCTAATACTTTTTTCAATTTTCATAGACCTGAAACAATATTAAACCAACACTACATTCCCTCCCTGTGTGTGTGTGTGTGTGTGTGTGTGTGTGTGTGTGTGTGTGTGTGTGTGTGTGTGTGTGTGTGTGTGTGTGTGTGTGTGTGTGTGTGTGTGCACTCCCTGGATGAGGAGATGTAATCTCATGTGTTGTCCACAGAAACCAACAGGAGAGATCAGAGTCAGAGATTCTCAGTGGTCAGTCTTCCCAGAGTCATCAAACAGACCTGGCCTCCATATTCAGTGTATGTGGTCCTGTTATGTACATTTGTTTTTGTTTACCTCAGGTAAAGTTGTTCTGTCAATCATTCATTCATGTGTTCATGAGAAAGCATTTAGTCTCTTGCTTAACTTATTTACTTGATTTATTTCAGTTGCTTGAAGAGAATATTATGACATTTGTGAAGAACGAGCTGAAGATGTTCAAGAGGATTCTTAGTCCAGAACTCCCAGAAGGCTTTGAGAGTCAGAAGCAGGATAAGGAAGTGGTGGATGCTGAAGATGAGAAGCAGGAGAGCAGTGCCAGAGAGGGGGCTCTGAAGATCACACTGCACGTCCTGAGGAAAATGAACCAGAAGGAGCTTGCTGACACACTGGAGAAAAGTAAGAGCTGTCTGCCTCATGTTGAATGCTGTTTTAGAACATTTAAAAGCTGTAGCTAAAGTACAGCTAAAGTAGCTGTGTAACTCAATGATATTGTAGCAGCCTTAACACAACACCTAGTGACCTCATCAAGTAGCAGCAGGGATGTGTTGTGGTGATTAATTTAGACAGAGAGAGAGAGAGAGAGAGAGAGAGAGAGAGAGAGAGAGAGAGAGAGAGAGAGAGAGAGAGAGAGAGAGAGAGAGAGAGAGAGAGAGAGAGAGACAACATTATTAATGCCATCAATAATACCAATAATGATATAAATCAGTCACACCAGTCTGTAATGCATTATGAAAACATTTACAGATTTATACAGTCAGTTAAGAGAATAAATGATTAGAATTTAAACTTTATAAGACAGCCTTACAATACTGTAGGCATTAAAACAGATGAAATATTAATATCCTCTGTGTTATTTCTAGATTCAGATGAGCGTGCTGTGATTCTTCAACGTGAACTCAAATCTAATCTAAAGAAGAAGTTTCAATGTGTATTTGAGGGGATCGCTAAACAAGGAAACCCAACACTTCTCAATAAGATCTACACAGAGCTCTACATCACAGAGGGTGGAACAGGAGAGGTCAATAATGAACATGAGCTGAGACAGATTGAGACAACAACCAGGAAACAAGCAAGACCAGAGACTGCAATCAAATGTAACGACATCTTCAGACCCTTAACTGGACAAGACACACTTATCAGAACTGTGCTGACAAAGGGAGTCGCTGGCATTGGAAAAACAGTCTCTGTGCAGAAGTTCATTCTGGACTGGGCTGAAGGAAAAGCAAATCAGGATGTCCAATTTGTATTTTCATTCCCTTTTCGGGAGCTGAATTTGATGAAAAAGGAAAAACACACTTTGATTGAACTTCTCAATCATTTCTCAATGGAAACCAAAGAATCAAGAATCTCCAACTATGACAAGTACAAAGTTCTGTTCATCTTTGATGGTCTGGATGAGTGCCGACTGCCCCTAGACTTCCAGAAGAACAAGATCTGTTGTGACGTCACAGAGTCAACCTCAGTGGATGTTCTGCTGACAAATCTCATCAAGAGAAATCTGCTTCCCTCTGCTCTCCTCTGGATAACTACCCGACCTGCAGCAGCCAATAAGATCCCTTCAGGGTGTGTTGACCAGGTGACAGAGGTACGAGGTTTCAATGACCCACAGAAGGAGGAGTACTTCAGGAAGAGATTCAGTGATGAGGACCTGGCCAGCAGAATCATCTCACACATAAAGACATCAAGGAGCCTCCACATCATGTGCCACATTCCAGTCTTCTGTTGGATTTCTGCAATAGTCCTTGAACACAGAATGAGTACAGACCAGGGAGAAGAGATGCCCAAGACTCTGACTGAGATGTACTCACACCTTGTGGAGTTTCATACCAAACATAAGAATGAAAAGTATCTTGGGAAAGAAGAGACAGGTCCACACTGGAATAAAGAGAGCATTCTGTCACTGGGAAAACTGGCTTTTCAACAGCTTGTGAATGGCAATCTGATTTTCTATGAAGAGGACCTGAAAGAGGCTGGCATTGATGTCAATGAAGCCTCAGTGTACTCAGGATTGTGCACACAGCTCTTTAAAGAGGAATGTGTGCTGTACCAGGACAAGGTGTACTGCTTCGTGCATCTGAGCATTCAGGAGTTTCTGGCTGCTGTATATGTGTTCATCTCATTCATCAACAACAATGAGAATCTAATGGATGAACCTCAATCAACGTCCAGGAACTTTTCTGTGAGGATCAGACACAAGCGTAAAGTTACCTTCTACAAGAGTGCTGTGGATAAAGCCTTACAAAGTGAGACGGGAAACCTGGACCTTTTCCTCCGCTTCCTTCTGGGCCTCTCACTGGAGTCCAATCAGAAGCACTTACGAGGTCTACTGACAAAGACAAGAAGCAGCTCACAGAGCCATGAAGAAACAGTCAAGTACATCAAGGAGAAGATCAGGGAGGATCCCTCTCCAGAGAGGTGCATCAATCTGTTCCACTGTTTGAATGAACTTAACGACCATTCTCTAGTGGAGGAGATCCAAAGCTTCCTGAGATCAGGAAGTCTCTCAGAAGCCAAACTGTCACCTGCACAGTGGTCAGCTCTGGTCTTTGTGTTGCTGACTTCAGAAAAGGAGCTGGATGTGTTTGACCTGAAGAAATACTCCAGATCAGAGGAAGGTCTTCTGAGGCTGCTGCCAGTGGTCAAAGCCTCCAGAGCTGCTCTGTGAGTACATAAAATGACATTTAAGTTCTAATCATCAGGAAGAAAAATTCAGTTTAGAGAAATATATGTATTATTGAAAAACATATTGAATCAATGCATTGATGTTCACATTAGTATAACAATATGACCATACAATTCTAGGAGACGGAAGATGAATCTATATGTTGTTTAAGAGAATAAACCAAATGCATCTGCCATTGTCCTTCTACACTACTGGTGTTAAATTAACAGTTTGTGAAATCATGATGATCTCTCTGTCAGGCTGTCAGGCTGTGGAGTCACAGAGGAAGGCTGTGCTTCTCTGGTCTCAGCTCTGAAGTCAAACCCCTCACACCTGAGAGAGCTGGATCTGAGTAACAATGACCTGAAGGATTCAGGAGTGAAGCTGCTCTCTGCTGGACTGGGGAATCCCCACTGTAAACTGGAGACTCTGAGGTCAGTATTCCTGTAGTTGGTCAACAAGTGATAACTGTTCACCAGATCCACATGTGTTTACAAGGCACACATAGTCCACACCATATGTGTTTGGACAGTGAAGCTTACAGTTTTACATTTGGTGCTATGCTCCAGCATTTTGGATTTCAGATTGAATGATTCATTATATAATGTCACCTTTTATTTTATGTTAATAATTGTTAATGGTGAGAGGTTAGCATGTTTTGTTGTAGCCTCTGTAACTTTCTCACTCATTATTATTCATGATTCATTCATGATCTTTCTCAATCATGGCATCCTTAGGATTCATTTAGTAGTGTTTAGAAACATGTTGTTTACTCACAGAAAGAAAATTACTCAACATAAAAAATAGCAGTGTGGTTTTAATATGATTTGACTCTTTGCAGGCTGTCAGGCTGTGGACTCACAGAAGAAGGCTGTGCTTCTCTGGTCTCAGCTCTGAAGTCAAACCCCTCACACCTGAGAGAGCTGGATCTGAGTAACAATGACCTGAAGGATTCAGGAGTGGAGCTGCTCTCTGCTGAACTGGGGAATCCCCACTGTAAACTGGAGACTCTGAGGTCAGTATTCCTGTAGTTGGTCAACAAGTGATAACTGTTCACCAGATCCACATGTGTTTACCAGGCACACATAGTCCACACCATATGTGTTTGGACAGTGAAGCTTGCAGTTTTACATTTGGTGCTATGCTCCAGCATTTTGGATTTGAGATATAATGTTTCATATTAGGTGACAGTACAGAATGTCACCTTTTATTTGAGGATATTTTCATACATATCTGTGTTACTGTTTAGAAATGAAAGCACTTTATGTGTCTAGTTCTCCCATTTCTCTCCATAATTTGGACATATTCACTTATATTGTATCAAATCAAATCAAATTTTATTGGTCACATGCGCCGAATACAACAGGTGCAGACATTACAGTGAAATGCTTACTTACAGCCCTTAACCAACGGTGCATTTATTTTAAACAAAAAAATTAAGAATAAAACAACAACAAAAAAAGTGTTGAGAAAAAAAAGAGCAGAAGTAAAATAAAGTGACAGTAGGGAGGCTTATATACAGGGGGGTACCGTTGCAGAGTCAATGTGCGGGGGCACCGGCTAGTTGAGGTAGTTGAGGTAATATGTACATGTGGGTAGAGTTAAAGTGACTATGCATAAATACTTAACAGAGTAGCAGCAGCGTAAAAAGGATGGGGTGGGGGGGCAGTGCAAATAGTCCGGGTAGCCATGATTAGCTGTTCAGGAGTCTTATGGCTTGGGGGTAGAAGCTGTTGAGAAGTCTTTTGGACCTAGACTTGGCACTCCGGTACCGCTTGCCATGCGGTAGCAGAGAGAACAGTCTATGACTAGGGTGGCTGGAGTCTTTGACAATTTTGAGGGCCTTCCTCTGACACCGCCTGGTATAGAGGTCCTGGATGGCAGGAAGCTTTGCCCCAGTGATGTACTGGGCCGTACGCACTACCCTCTGTAGTGCCTTGCGGTCAGAGGCCAAGCAGTTGCCATACCAGGCGGTGATGCAACCAGTCAGGATGCTCTCGATGGTGCAGCTGTAGAATTTTTTGAGGCTCTGAGGACCCATGCCAAATCTTTTTAGTCTCCTGAGGGGGAATAGGCTTTGTCGTGCCCTCTTCACGACTGTCTTGGTGTGTTTGGACCATGATAGTTCGTTGGTGATGTGGACACCAAGGAAATTGAAGCTCACAACCTGTTCCACTACAGCCCCGTCGATGAGAATGGGGGCGTGCTCAGTCCTCTTTTTTTTCCTGTAGTCCACAATCATCTCCTTTGTCTTGGTCACGTTGAGGGAGAGGTTGTTGTCCTGGCACCACACGGCCAGATCTCTGACCTCCTCCCTATAGGCTGTCTCATCGTTGTCGGTGATCAGGCCTACCACTGTTGTGTCGTCGGCAAACTTAATGATGGTGTTGGAGTCGTGCCTGGCCATGCAGTCATGGGTGAACAGAGAGTACAGGAGGGGACTGAGCACGCACCCCTGAGGGGCCCCCGTGTTGAGGATCAGTGTGGCAGATGTGTTGTTACCTACCCTTACCACCTGGGGGCGGCCCGTCAGGAAGTCCAGGATCCAGTTGCAGAGGGAGGTGTTTAGTCCCAAGATCCTTAGCTTAGTGATGAGCTTAGAGGGCACTATGGTGTTGAATGCTGAGCTGTAGTCAATGAATAGCATTCTCACATAGGTGTTCCTCTTGTCCAGGTGGGAAAGGGCAGTGTGGAGTGCGATAGAGATTGCATCATCTGTGGATCTGTTGGGGCGGTATGCAAATTGGAGTGGGTCTAGGGTTTCTGGGATTATGCTGTTGATGTGAGCCATGACCAGTCTTTCAAAGCACTTCATGGCTACAGACGTCAGTGCTACGGGTCAGTAGTCATTTAGGCAGGTTATCTTAGAGTTCTTGGGCACGGGGACTAGGGTGGTCTGCTTGAAACATGTTGGTATTACAGACTCAGTCAGGAACATGTTGAAAATGTCAGTGAAGACACTTGCCAGTTGGTCAGCACATGCTCGGAGTACACGTCCTGGTAATCCGTCTGGCCCTGCGGCCTTGTGAATGTTGTCCTGCTTAAAAGTCTTACTCACATCGGCTACGGAGAGCGTGATCACATAGTCATCCGGAACAGCTGGTGCTCTCATGCATGCTTCAGTGTTGCTTGCCTCGAAGCGAGCTTGGAAGTGGTTTAGCTCGTCTGGTAGGCTTGTGTCACTGGGCAGCTCGCGGCTGTGCTTCCCTTTGTAGTCTGTAATAGTTTTCAAGCCCTGCCACATCCGACGAGCGTCAGAGCCAGTGTAGTATGATTCAATCTTAGACCTGTATTGACTCTTTGCCTGTTTGATGGTTCGTCGGAGGTCATAGCGGGATTTCTTATAAGCGTCCGGGTTAGAGTCCCGTTCCTTGAAAGCGGCAGCTCTACCCTTTAGCTCAGTGCAGATGTTTCCTGTAATCCATGGCTTCTGGTTGGGGTATGTACGTACGGTCACTGTGGGGACGACATCATCGATGCACTTATTGATGAAGCCAGTGACTGATGTGGTAAACTCCTCAATGCTGTCTGAAGAATCCCAGAACATATTCCAGTCTGTGCAGCAAAACAGTCCTGTAGCTTAGCATCTGCGTCATCTGACCACTTTTTTATTAACCGAGTCACTGGTGCGTCCTGCTTTAGTTTTTGCTTATAAGCAGGAATCAGGAGGATAGAGTTATGGTCAGATTTGCCAAATGGAGGGCGAGGGAGAGCTTTGTATGCGTCTCTGTGTGTGGAGTAAAGGTGGTCTAGAGTTTTTTTCCCTCTGGTTGCACATTTAACATGCTGGTAGAAATTAGGTAGAACGGATTTAAGTTTCCCTGCATTAAAGTCCCCGGCCACTAGGAGCGCTGCATCTGGATGAGCGTTTTCCTGTTGATTAATGGCCTTGTACAACTCATTCAGTGCAATCTTAATGCCAGCATTGGTTTGTGGTGGTAAATAGACAGCTATGAAAAATATAGATGAAAACTCTCTTGGTAAATAGTGTGGTCTACAGCTTATCATAAGATACTCTACCTCAGGAGAGCAAAACCTCGAGACTTCCTTAGTATTTGATTTTGTGAACCAGCTGTTGTTTACATATATACACAGACCGCCACCCCTTGTCTTACCAGAGTCAGCCGTTCTGTCCTGCCGATGTAGCGTATAGCCTGCTAGCTGAATGTTATCATT
Organism: Coregonus clupeaformis; assembly: GCF_020615455.1. Taxonomy (NCBI): domain Eukaryota; kingdom Metazoa; phylum Chordata; class Actinopteri; order Salmoniformes; family Salmonidae; genus Coregonus; species Coregonus clupeaformis. Next base: position 20,288 of record NW_025536515.1, read on the forward strand.
GTTGTCGTTCAGCCACGACTCCGTGAAACATAAGATATTACAGTTTTTAATGTCCCGTTGGTAGGATAACTGTAATCTTAAATCGTCCATTTTATTCTCAAAAGCTTGAACGTTGGCTAATAGGATTGATGGAAGAGGCAGTTTACTCGCTCGCCGTCGGATCCTTACAAGGCACCCGGATCTGCGTCCGCGATATCTCCGTCTCTTCCTCACGCGAATGACGGGGATTTGGGCCTTGTCGGGTGTCTGTATGATATCCTTCGCGGCCGCCTCGTTGAAGAAAAAAATCTTCGTCCAATGCAGGTGAGTAATCGCTGTCCTGATATCCAGAAGCTCTTTTTGGTTATAAGAGACGATGGCAGAAACATTATGTACAAAATAAATGACAAATAACGCGGAAAAACACACATAATAGTACAATTGGTTAGAGGGCTGTAAAACGGCAGCCATCTTCTCCGGCGCTGTTCTGAAATAAATTTAAGTAGTCATAAGTTTAGTATTTGGTCCCATATTCCTTACCTGCAGTGATTCATGTGGTCCTCTGTAGCTCAGCTGGTAGAGCACGGCGCTTGTAACGCCAAGGTAGTGGGTTCGATCCCCGGGACCACCCATACACAAAAATGTATGCACACATTACTGTAAGTCACTTTGGATAAAAGCATCTGCTAAATGGCATATTATTATTATTTAAAACACAATAAGTGAATTGGTCAGAATACTTCTGACTTCTTCAAATAGGGGGACTAGACACATACTCACTTTGGATAAAAGCGTCTGCTAAATGGCATATTATATTATTATTATTACATCAAGCTTGTGATTCTATAAACTTGTTGAATGCATTTGCAGTTTGTTTTGGTTCACACACATTGGACACACACTGGACACACACACACTGGACACACACACACACACTTGACACACACTGGACACATACACACACACTGGACACTCACACAACCTGGACATACACACACACTGGACACAAACATACACACTGGACACACACACACACACACACACAACGCTGGACACACAAACAACCTGGACACACAAACACACACACTAGGATTAATTTAGTCAAAAGTTTAGTATTTGGTCCCATATTTTTTACCGTTTAGAAATGAAACCTCTTTACGTATCTAGTTCTCCCATTTGGAAAAGTCTTATTAATTTGGACATATTCACTTATATTGTTTTAAAGTAGTCATACATTTAGTATTTGGTCCCATATTCCTTACCCACAGTGATTACATCAAGCTTGTGATTCTACAAACTTGTTGAATACATTTGCAGTTTGTCTTGGTTGTGTTTTGGATGATGTTTTTCCCAATAGAAACTGAATGGTGAATAATGTCCTGTCATTTTGGAGTCACTTCACTTGTATTGTCAGTAAGAATAGAAGATGTTTCTGAAGACTTCTACATTCATGTGGATGATACCATGATTATGAATAATCACGAATGAATCATGAATGATGATGAATGAGAAAGTTACAGAGGAACAAGGATCATACCCCCTCTGTTATTGGTAATGGTGAGAGGTTAGCATGTTTTGTTGTAGCCTCTGTAACTTTCTCACTCATTATTATTCATGATTCATTCATGATTTTTCTTAATCATGTCATCATCAGGATTACTTTAGTAGTGTTTAGAAACATGTTATCTACTCACAGAAAAAAGTGCTTTAATTTCTAAATGGTGAAACAGATATGTATTAAAATACACTCAAATAAAAGGTGACATTATATACTGTCACCTCATATGAAACATTTGATCTCAAATCCAATATGCTGGAGTATAGAGCCACTTTTAAAATGTTAGCTTCACTGTCAAAATAGATATGGTGTGGACTGTATACTCAATACAATCTACGGTAAATCTGATACCTCACTGTCTGTCTTTTGACTGATACTGCTTTTTAAACTGCTCTGGTCAGTCTACTCAATATGTGTACTATACATGTTTCTCTCTACAAGCAATATTATGATAATTTCTAATAATGATACATTAATTTATGAATAGATATGGCAGGTTTCAGGACACTGATGTATCTGCAAATGTATAAAAAATATACTGCCACTATTTAAACCAAAAAAGAATAGCAGTGTGGTTTTAATATGATTTGACTCTTTGCAGGCTGTCAGGCTGTCTAGTCACAGAGGAAGGCTGTGCTTCTCTGGTCTCAGCTCTGAAGTCAAACCCCTCACACCT
>NW_025536515.1:25000-56696 GCF_020615455.1 Coregonus clupeaformis
TGGAGGAGAGAGGAGCAGCCGTATCCTGATCACCCAGAGAGATTTGAGGACTGGGAACAGGTGCTGTGTAGAGAGGGTCTGACTGGGCGCTGTTACTGGGAGGTAGAGTGGAGTGGGAGAGGGGCTGAAATAGGAGTGACATATAAAGGAATCAGCAGGAGAGGAGTTGGTTATGACTGTTGTCTTGGATACAATGACAAGTCCTGGAGTCTGATCTGCTCTGACAACAGTTACACTGCCTGGCACAATAATAAGTCCACTACCATAGACGTCCCCTCCTCCAGCCCCCACAGAGTAGGAGTGTATCTGGACTGGCCAGCCGGCACTCTGTCCTTCTACAGAGTCTCCTCTGACACACTGACCCACCTGAACACATTCCACTCCACATTCACTGAGCCCCTCTATCCAGGGTTTTGGGTTCATTATGGTGACTCCTCAGTGTCCCTGTAAATAATAACCATGGTAACACTGGACACACACACACACACACACACTGGACAAACACACTGTACACACACACACACACACACACACTGGACACACACACACTGGACACACACACACTAGACACACACACACACACACACACTAGACACACACACACACACACTAGATTCACACACACACACACTGGGGACACACACACACATTGACACACTGGACACACAAACTAGACACACACACACACTGGACACACACACACACTAGACACACACACACACACACACACTAGACACACACACACACACACTAGATTCACACACACACACACTGGACACACACACACACTGGACACACACACACTGTACACACACACTGAACACACACACTGAACACACACACACCGGACAAACACACACTGGACACACACACACACACACACAGGACACACACACACTAATCACACACACACATACACACTGGACACACACTGGACAAACACACACACAAACTGGACACACACACACACTGGACACACACACACTGGACACACACACAGAGGACATATACACACTGGACACACACTGGACACACACACACAAACACACAGGACACACACTCATACACACTGGAAACACACACACAGGACACACACACACTAATCACACACACACTTACACACTGGACACACACACACACACACACAGGACACACACACACTAATCACACACACACTTACACACTGGACACACACTGGACAAACACACACACACACTGGACACACACACACACACACTGGACACACACACACTGGACACACACACAGAGGACACATACACACTGGACACACACACACAAACACACTGGAAAAACACACACACACCTGACACACACACTAGTCACGCACACACACACAGAGGACACACACACACACAGGACACACACACACAGGACACACACACACACACACACCTGACACACACACACACACAGGACACACACACACAAACACAGGACACACACACACACACACTGGACACACACAAACACACTGGACACACACATACGCTGGACACACACACACACTGGACACACACACACACACACACTCACACTGGACACAAACACATACACACTGGACACACACACACACACACACACTCACAAACACTCACACACACTCACACACACTGGAGACACACACACATACACACTTACACACACACACACTCACACACACTGGACACACACACACACACTGGACACACACACTGGACACACACACTCACACACACTGGACACACACAAACACACACACACACACTGGACGCACACACTGGACACACACACATACGCTGGACACACACACACTGGACACACACACACACACACTCACACTGGACCACACACATACACACTGGACACACACACACACGACACACACACATACACACTGGACACACACACCTGACACACACACACACTGGACACACACACACACACACACTCACAAACACTCACACACACTGGACACACACACTCACACACACTGGACACACACACACACACATATACACACTTACACACACACACACTCACACACACTGGACACACACACACACACTGGAGACACACACAATCACACACACTGGACACACACAAACACATACACACACTGGACGCACACACTGGACACACACACATATGCTGGACACACACACACACACACACACTCACACTGGACCCACACACATACACACTGGACACACATACACGACACACACACATACACACTGGACACACACACCTGACACACACACACACAAGGGACACACACTGGACACACACGGACACACACAAAACACACACACACACACACACACACACACACACTGGACACATACACTCACACACACTGGACACACACACACACACACACACACACACACACTGGACACACACACACACACTGGACACACACACACACACACACTGGACACACACACACTGGACACATTTCCATGTGTTGTATTTTGATGAAAGGAAATCCCATATAGCCTACTGGACAGGACTTTGCTATGGCATCTTCTGTTTGGGTGTCTCAGGTCAGGTCTGAGCCATGATCAGAATGTGTCTCTGTGTCTATTTCCAGCCCTGCCATTTCTACCTGTCCTGATCTAGTGTTTCACCCCTGACCTCCTCACACCGTCTCACTGTCCATGTCTGCTTTTAGCTCCCACCTCTACTTCACGGTGTTATAATGGACCTTATGCTTGTTATGTCACCTCTGTAACCAGTTATCAAACATACTGACCTTTCTGACCCTATCCCATGGCCCTACTTTCTACAACTGAACATTTAAATTCCTCTATGAGTTTTTTTGTGTGTCCATTTACTTATTTATGTATTTGTTGTATATTGGGGTTGTGCTGCAAAGCATCATGGGGGTTTGTATGTGTTGAGATGATCACGTTCCAGATAAATGGTTGAACTGATTCCTGTCTCCTGTCTCATCATTATTGAATTGTTATACAGACGTGGTTATGAAACCCACGAGACATAACAACAGATTGGTGATGAGTAAGTCTGAATCTACAGGAACTATTCTGTCTGGAAGAAGTGGGTTTTTACAACTGTTTAAAACTGTTATTTTTTGTGGTCCAGTCTAGGCTAATGTTAGCACAGTGTATTGCTAGCAGAGGCAAGTGCATAGTCGAGCTAGCTAAGAAAGAGAGTTAACCAGTGGTATAAAGTACTTAAGTAAAAATACTTTAAAATACTACTTAAGTAGTTTTTTGGGGGTATATGTACTTGACTTTACTATTTATATGTTTGACTACTTTTACTTTTACTTCACTACATTCCTAAAGAAAATAATTTACTTTTTACTCCATACATTTTCCCTGACACCCAAAAGTAATCGTTATATTTTGAATGCTTAGCAGGATAGAAAATGGTCCAATTCACGCACTTATAAAGAGAACATCCCTACTGCCTCTGATCTGGGGAACTCACTAAACACAAATGGTTTGTTTGTAAATTGTCTGAGTGTTGGAGTGTGCCTTGGCTGAACGTACATTTTAAAATTAAGAAAATCGTCTGGTTTGCTTTATGTAAGGAATTTGAAATGATTTATACTTGTACTTTTATTTTTGATACTAAAGTATATTTTAGCAATTACATTTACTTTTGATAATTAAGTATATTTAAAACCAAATACTTTTAGACTTTTACTCAAGTAGTATTTTACTGGGTGACTTTCACTTTTAGTTGAGTCATTTTCTATTAAGGTATCTTTACTTTTACTCAAGTATGACAATTGCGTACTTTTTCCACCACTGGAGTTAACATCGTCATGGACGGCAGAAAAGGACTGGAGACGGACATCGGAGTGGGAAAACAACTTGATTAAAAAGGAGAAATATACAGTGATTAAAGGATAGGACATCTATTCAACTGTGAAGACAAACCTTTTATTTAAAACTGCTAAATGAGCGAACTTAGGAGGAAACGTCAGTGAGTGAAGTGAATGAAGATAACATGACTGAGGAAAATATTGCTTTGGTTGAGGACAATATTGAAGTGAGTGACAATCGGGAGCTTATTGAGAAATGATCAATTATTGGAATGGTTGGAAACATTGGACAGTTTGATGAAAGTATTGATCAGTGGAGCTCATAAACAGAACGGTTTGAATATTTTGTTCTTGTAAATGACATGGATGAGGACAACATTGTGCCTACATGTTTTAGTGTAATGGGGCCAAAGACATTTAATTTACTAGGCAGCCTGCTACAGCCAGACAGAACAGGTAATAAGACGTATGGGGATATTGTGGAGATACTTAAAGGACATTTTTTCACCAGAACCACTAGTTAATGCTGAAAGGTTCAGGTTCCACAGGAGACATCAGGAAGAGGGAGAATCAGTAACAATGTTTGCTGCTGCATTAAAGAAACTACCAGAACACTGAGTTTAATGCTGTTCTAAATTACATCATTAGAGACAGACTAGTATGTGGGCTACGGAGTGAAGCTACACAAAAGAGACTGTTGACTGAAAGTCATCTGATCTTGGCAAAGGACATTGAAATCAGTGTGTCCATGGAACTAGCTGCTAAAGAGGCTCACCAGTTGAGTTCATCAGGAACTTAGTGGGTTCATCTAACAATCCTAATCACCAGCTGATACATTGTAATCACCTTACACCTAGAAAACATAATTTAATGAAAATCTTAACCTCTCTGTGTGATCTATGTAATCAAGGTGCCTTGGACTCCTTTAATCATATGTACTGGGAGTGACCAGGGGACATGTTTTGGAAAGTGGAACCCTCTGTCTTATCTGCTGTAGTGGATATCATCATACTTTGTTCCCCCAAACTGTTATCACATAATAATAATTCACCACTATCATTACAGAAAAGACGTTTAATGTTGTCAGGTTTGACAGCAGCTAAAAATATGTTGTCAACCACCACGCCTCATTGGATCAGCACTTTTATAGATACAGTTGAAGTCGGAAGTTTACGTTCACCTTAGCCAAATACATTTAAACTCAGTTTATCACAATTCCTGACATTTAATCCTAGTAGAAAATCCCTGTCTTAGGTCAGTTAGGATCACCACTTTATTTTAAGAATGTGAAATGTCAGAATAATAGTAGAGAGAATGATTTATTTCAGCTTTTATTTCTTTCATCACATTCCCAGTGGGTCAGAAGTTTACATACACTCAATTAGTATTTGGTAGCATTGCCTTTAAATTGTTTAACTTGTGTCAAACGTTTCGGGTAGCCTTCCACAAGCTTCCCACAATAAGTTGGGTGAATTTTGGCCCATTCCTCCTGACAGAGCTGGTGTAACTGAGTCAGGTTTGTAGGCCTCCATGCTCGCACACGCTTTTTCAGTTCTGCCCACACATTTTCTATAGGATTGAGGTCAGGGCTTTGTGATGGCCACTCCAATACCTTGACTTTGTTGTCCTTAAGCCATTTTGCCACAACTTTGGAAGTATGCTTGGGGTCATTGTCCATTTGGAAGACCGATTTGTGACCAAGCTTTAACTTCCTGACTGATGTCTTGAGATGTTTCTTCAATACATCCACATTTTCCTTCCTCATGATGCCATCTATATTGTGAAGTGCACCAGTCCCTCCTGCAGCAAAGCACCCCTACAGCATGATGCTGCCACCCCTGTTCTTCACGGTTGGGATGGTGTTCTTCGGCTTGCAAGCGTTCCCCTTTTTCCTCCAAACATAACAATGGTCATTATGGCCAAACAGTTCTATTTTGTTGCATCAGACTAGAGGACATTTCTCCAAAAAGTACGATCTTTGTTCCCATGTGCAGTTGCAAACCGTAGTCTGGCTTTTTTATGTAGGTTTTGGAGCAGTGGCTTCTCCTTGCTGAGCAGCCTTTCAGGTTATGTTGATATAGGACTCGTTTTACTGTGGATATAGATACTTTTGTACCTGTTTACTCCAGCATCTTCACAAGGTCCTTTGCTGTTGTTCTGGGATTGATTTGCACTTTTCGCACCAAAGTACGTTCATCTCTAGGAGACAGAACGCGTCTCCTTCCTGAGCGGTATGACGGCTGCGTGGTCCCATGGTGTTTATACTTGTGCACTATTGTTTGTACAGATGAACGTGGTACCTTCAGGAGTTTGGAAATTGCTCCCAAGGATGAACCAGACTTGTGGAGGTCTACAATTATTTTTCTGAGGTCTTGGCTGATTATTTGTTTTGATTTCCCCATGATGTCAAACAAAGAGGCACTGAGTTTGAAGGTAGGCCTTGAAATACATCCACAGGGACACCTCCAATTGACTCAAATTATGTCAATTAGCCTATCAGAAGCTTCTAAAGCCATGACATAATTTTCTGGAATTTTCCAAGCTGTTGAATGGCACAGTCAACTTAGTGTATGTAAACTTCTGACCCACTAGATGCAGTGATGCAGTGAATTATAAGTGAAATAATCTGTCTGTAAACAATGACTCGTGTCATAAACAAAGTATATGTCCTAACCGACTTGCCAAAACTATAGTTTATTAACAAGAAATGTGTGGAGTGGTTGAAAAATGAGTTTAAATGACTCCAACCTAAGTGTATATAAACTTCTGACTTCAACGGTAGATATAGATGTATATATACAGTGGGGAGAACAAGTATTTGATACACTGCCGATTTTGCAGGTTTTCCTACTTACTGTCACGCCCTGGCTCTGGGGCACTTGTATGTTGAGCCAGGGTGTGAGTTTCCATTTGGTTTTCTAGTAGTTGTATTTCTATGTTGGCCAGAGTGGTTCCCAATCAGAGGCAACGAGTGTCAGCTGTTGCTGGTTGTCTCTGATTGGGAACCATATTTAGACAGGCTGTTTTCCCACAGTGGTTGTGGGATCTTGTTCCGTGTTGGTTTATGTGTGTTAACCAAGGACTTCACGTTATCGTTTGTTGTTTTGTTCGAGTTTATTAAATAAATAAGTATGTTTGCAAATAACGCAGCGTGTTGGTCCTCCTCCTTCGACGATCGTGACAGAAGATCCCACCAAGACTGGACCAAGCAGCGTGTCCAGGAGCCATCGCCAGGGGAATCGCTAGCGGATCTCCGTGGCAACCTCGACTGGGTCAAGCCTAGTGAAGAGCAGAGAGGGTGGACTTGGGAGCAGTGGAGGAAGAGTCTCGACTGGGTCAAGCCAAATGAAGAGCAGAGAGGTTGGATTTGGGAGCAGTGGAGGAAGAGTCTGGCGAGAGATAGGGAGGCTTGGTCCACGGGGAGGAGAGACACCCAGACATTTTTTAGGGGGGTCTCACGCCGTGGGACGACGGGGCAGCAGGAGGCCGCGATGGAGCAGAGGAGAGGGAAAGGAGGCCGCCAGGTTAAGGGAGCCACTGGTCACAGAGGAGAGGGAAAGTGTAGAGGCACGGCGAGAGGTACTGGGGTGTGTTACCAGTCCGGTCCGGCCCGTTCCTGATCCCTGCGTAGTGCCAGTGGTGTGTGTCCCCAGTACGGTCCGGCCTGTTCCTGTTCCTTGCATCGAGCCTGTGGTGCAGTCGTCAGCCCGGCCCAGCCTTTTCCTGCTCCCCGCACCAAGCCTATGGTGCGCGTCGCCAGCCCGGCCCGGCCTGCTCCTGCTCCCCGCACCAAGCCTATGGTGCGCGTCACCAGCCCGGCCCGGCCTGTTCCTGCTCCCCGCACCAAGCCTATGGTGCGCGTCACCAGCCCGGCCCGGCCTGTTCCTGCTCCCCGCACCAAGCCTATGGTGCGCGTCGCCATCCCGGCCCGGCCTGTTCCTGCTCCCCACACCAAGCCAGTGGTGTGCATCGTCAGCCCGGCTCGGTCCGTTCCTGCTCCCCTCACCAAGCCAGTGGTTTGCGTTGTCAGTCCGGCACGGCCCGTGCCTGTTCCACCGGTGCCTAGTCCGGCACCGGTCAGCTGCTCCACGTCGGAGCTAGAGCAATCCGCTCCACCAGTGTTCAGTTCAGCTCCTTTCAGCAGGGCCAGACCGGACCAGGGGTACTTTTGGGGGTTAGAGAGGGAGTGGGGATCATGCCCGGAGCCGGATCCGCCGCCAAGGCGGAGTGCCCACCCGGTCCCTCCCCTGTGGTATTTGGTTGGCGCGGTCGGAGTCCGCGCCTTTAGGGGGGGGTACTGTCACGCCCTGGCTCTGGGGACACTTGTATGTTGAGCCAGGGTGTGAATTTCCATTTGGAAAGTTGGCTGGACAAAGCAGTCTGAATGGAAATCAGGTCCATATATGAATACAGGCAGACACACAGCCTTACAGGTCATATCACTGAGTCTCAGTTTAAATCACGGTTTAAACATAACAAGGCATTGCAAGTGAAAACATTTCTCAATTAGGTTTTAGGTTTTATTTATTCACACCAAAGAAAATAAGTGAAAGACAAAACACTGCAGATAAATAAACAGGTAAAAACGGTGTTCAGGTGAGGATGGGAAGCTCAAAAGGGCTGATATGAAAACGTTTGTTCAATCAGTTAAACAAAACATATTAATTTTAATTATAAATGTATATATATATATATATATATATATAAGTGGTTTGCTAAAGTATTCACTCCCCTTGGTATTTTTCCTATTTTGTTGCCTTACAACCTGGAATTAAAATTGATTTTTTTGGGGTTTGTATCAATTGATTTACACAACATGCCTACCACTTTGAAGATGAAAAATATTTTTTTTGTGAAACAAACAACAAATAAGACAAAAAAACTGAAAACTAGAGCGTGCATAACTATTCCCCCCAAAGTCAATACTTTGTAGAGCCACCTTTTGCAGCAATTACAGCTGCAAGTCTCTTGGGGTATGTCTCTATAAGCTTGGCACATCTAGCCACTGGGATTTTTGCCCATTTTTCAAGGCAAAACTGCTCCAGCTCCTTCAAGTTGGATGGGTTCCGCTGGTGTACAGCAATCTTTAAGTCATACCACAGATTCTCAATTGGATTGAGGTCTGGGCTTTGACTAGGCCATTCCAAGACATTTAAATGTTTCCCCTTAAACCACTCAAGTGTTGCTTTAGCAGTATGCTTAGGGTCATTGACCTGCTGGAAGGTGAACCTCCGTCCCAGTCTCAAATCTCTGGAAGACTGAAACAGGTTTCCCTCAAGAATTTCCCTGTGTTTAGCGCCATCCATCATTCCTTCAATTCTGACGAGTGTCCCAGTCCCTGCCGATAAAAACATCCCCACAGCATGATGCTGCCACCACCATGCTTCACTGTGGGGATGGTGTTCTCGGGGTGATGAGAGGTGTTGAGTTTGCGCCAGACATAGCGTTTTCCTTGATGGCCAAAAAGCTCAATTTTTGTCTCATCTGACCAGAGAACCTTCATCCATATGTTTGGGGAGTCTCCCCCTAACATATGGAAGGGGAGAATGTGTTTGATTATTTTTTTCTTTAAGCAAGATCATGCTTTAATGTTCTGAACACTCCAGGATCCAGCTGATCCTACAGGGATAATGTGAAAATGCCTCTAATAGAGGTTTTGAATGAGCAAGTCTGAAGAGAACAGTAAGAGCTGATATATCATGTAGATTAAACACAGAAACACTGTAGAACCACTCAGAGAGGTATTCATCTACAGGACTGGGACACTGTAGAACCACTCAGAGAGGTATTCATCTACAGGACTGGGACACTGTAAAACCACTCAGAGAGGTATTCATCTACAGGACTGGGACACTGGAGAACCACTCAGAGAGGTATTCATCTACAGGACTGGGACACTGGAGAACCACTCAGAGAGGTATTCATCTACAGGACTGGGACACTGTAAAACCACTCAGAGAGGTATTCATCTACAGGACTGGGACACTGGAGAACCACTCAGAGAGGTATTCATCTACAGGACTGGGACACTGGAGAACCACTCAGAGAGGTATTCATCTACAGGACTGGGACACTGTAAAACCACTCAGAGAGGTATTCATCTACAGGACTGAGACACTGGAGAACCACTCAGAGAGGTATTCATCTACAGGACTGGGACACTGGAGAACCACTCAGAGAGGTATTCATCTACAGGACTGGGACACTGTAGAACCACTCAGAGAGGTATTCATCTACAGGACTGGGACACTGTAAAACCACTCAGAGAGGTATTCATCTACAGGACTGGGACACTGGAGAACCACTCAGAGAGGTATTCATCTACAGGACTGGGACACTGGAGAACCACTCAGAGAGGTATTCATCTACAGGACTGGGACACTGTAAAACCACTCAGAGAGGTATTCATCTACAGGACTGAGACACTGGAGAACCACTCAGAGAGGTATTCATCTACAGGACTGGGACACTGGAGAACCACTCAGAGAGGTATTCATCTACAGGACTGGGACACTGTAAAACCACTCAGAGAGGTATTCATCTACAGGACTGAGACACTGGAGAACCACTCAGAGAGGTATTCATCTACAGGACTGGGACACTGGAGAACCACTCAGAGAGGTATTCATCTACAGGACTGGGACACTGTAAAACCACTCAGAGAGGTATTCATCTACAGGACTGAGACACTGGAGAACCACTCAGAGAGGTATTCATCTACAGGACTGGGACACTGGAGAACCACTCAGAGAGGTATTCATCTACAGGACTGAGACACTGTAGAACCACTCAGAGAGGTATTCATCTACAGGACTGAGACACTGTAAAACCACTCAGAGAGGTATTCATCTACAGGACTGAGACACTGTAGAACCACTCAGAGAGGTATTCATCTACAGGACTGGGACACTGTAAAACCACTCAGAGAGGTATTCATCTACAGGACTGGGTGGGTATTATTAGTCTGTTCTGAGTAGAAATTGATATAAACAGTGATTAAAACACAAAAACAGCGAGTTTAGTGCCCAGATTCTGACACTTATCTCCAAGAAGATAATTCCCATTTATAGTTATTTTGATACTACACGCAAAGGGGTTCTTCGTTTGTCCCCATAGGAAAACCCTCTTTTGTTTCAGGTAGAACCCTTGGGTGGTGAAAAAGGTTCTACTTAGAACCTTTTAGTGGTGAAAGCGTTCCACTTGTAACAAAAAATGTTTATTTTCAGAGGGTTCTCCTACGAAGATAATTGAAGAACCATTATGGTTCTAGGTAGCGCCTTCTTTTAATGTAGTCTGAGCTGAATATATAGAACATGACTTTTCCTGTTGATTCTTCTGCTCCAAGTCTTTCTCTAGTTCAGAGTTCTTCTGCTTCAAGTCTGCAGAAGTTTTCTCTAGCTCAGAGTTCTTCTGCTTTAAGTCTTCAGAAGTGTTCTCTAGCTCAGAGTTCTTCTAATTCAAGTCCTTAGAAGTTTTCTCTAGTTCAGAGTTCTCCTGCTTCAAGTCTATATCGATGTTTCTGTTCTGTTGCTCTAGCTCATATATCCTCCTCAATAGTTTGTCAGAATTCTCCTCAGCAGAATCTTCTTCCACTTTAATAACTTGCATCTTTATCTTTTGACAGAAGCTCCCCCTTTCCTCCTCCTCCTCCTCCTCCTCCTCCTCCTCCTCCTCCTCCTCCTCCTCCTCCTCCTCCTCCTCCTCAGTGTCCCTTTCCTAAGGATGACACACACAGTTCACAGTTTAGTTTCTCTAACTGAAATACAAAGAAATGGTATATCAAATAGGAGTATTTATCAAATTGGGGTATTGTCAATGGCTTTCAGGAACGTTAAATAACAGAAAATTACCTCTTGAGTTGTCTTTGTCTTTCCAGCGTTGCCATGGTGGCCTTTGTGTCCCCCCGTCTCCAGTGACCTCGACCAGGATGTGTGTTTGCATTGTTGGGACGGTGTAGTGTCGCCTGACGTGGCTCTCACAGGAGGAGGCAGTGTAGCTCAAACAGTCTAATGTCTCTTCAAGCCTCTGGGCTGGTTAGATATCAGTCAGACAGTCTAATGTCTCTTCAAGCCTCTGAGCTGGTTAGATATCAGTCAGACAGTCTAATGTCTCTTCAAGCCTCTGAGCTGGTTAGATATCAGTCAGACAGTCTAATGTCTCTTCAAGCCTCTGAGCTGGTTAGATATCAGTCAGACAGTCTAATGTCTCTTCAAGCCTCTGGGCTGGTTAGATATCAGTCAGACAGTCTAATGTCTCTTCAAGCCTCTGGGCTGGTTAGATATCAGTCAGACAGTCTAATGTCTCTTCAAGCCTCTGGGCTGGTTAGATATCAGTCAGACAGTCTAATGTCTCTTCAAGCCTCTGGGCTGGTTAGATATCAGTCAGACAGTCTAATGTCTCTTCAAGCCTCTGGGCTGGTTAGATATCAGTCAGACAGTCTAATGTCTCTTCAAGCCTCTGGGCTGGTTAGATATCAGTCAGACAGTCTAATGTCTCTTCAAGCCTCTGGGCTGGTTAGATATCAGTCAGACAGTCTAATGTCTCTTCAAGCCTCTGGGCTGGTTAGATATCAGTCAGACAGTCTAATGTCTCTTCAAGCCTCTGGGCTGGTTAGATATCAGTCAGACAGTCTAATGTCTCTTCAAGCCTCTGGGCTGGTTAGATATCAGTCAGACAGTCTAATGTCTCTTCAAGCCTCTGGGCTGGTTAGATATCAGTCAGACAGTCTAATGTCTCTTCAAGCCTCTGGGCTGGTTAGATATCAGTCAGACAGTCTAATGTCTCTTCAAGCCTCTGGGCTGGTTAGATATCAGTCAGACAGTCTAATGTCTCTTCAAGCCTCTGGGCTGGTTAGATATCAGTCAGACAGTCTAATGTCTCTTCAAGCCTCTGGGCTGGTTAGATATCAGTCAGACAGTCTAATGTCTCTTCAAGCCTCTGGGCTGGTTAGATATCAGTCAGGAGGAGGCAGTGCAGGTCAGACAGTCTGGTCAGTCAGTAACGCAATCTAGTGGAAACAGACATTAAACATTTATATTATGGCTGTACACTATTGGCTGGTTTCCCATAAAACTGATTAAGCCTTGTCCTATAAAGTAGAAACAATGTTGATTCAACCAGTTCATGTCCTTTGGGAACTGTCAAATCGCAAGAATTTCCATCGGTGTCCGTGTTGCTGAATTCTCTTGTTTTTAGTGAATGCATACATTTTTCATACTCCGCTTGTAGGCTACTTGACTGTTTGTTTGTTTACCTATCATGTGGCAAAGTCACTACTGACCATATCAACTGCGATGGTTGGCTATAGCTACAGTATATATATTTGGGAGCAGGATAACGTTCAGTGGTTGGCTATAGCTACAGTATATATATTAGGGAGCAGGATAACGTTCAGTGGTTGGCTATAGCTACAGTATATATATTTGGGAGCAGGATAACGTTCAGTGGTTGGCTATAGCTACAGTATATATATTTGGGGGCAGGATAACGTTCAGTGGTTGGCTATAGCTACAGTATATATATTAGGGAGCAGGATCATGTTCAGTGGTTGGCTATAGCTACAGTATATATACATGCTGGACACACACACACACACACACACACAATGGACACACACAGGAGACACACACACTGGACACGCAAACACTAGACACACACTGGACACACACACACACACTGGACACACACACACATATTGGACACACACACACACACTGGACACACACACACACTCTGGATACACACACACACTGGACACACACTCACACATCTTCCTATAATAGTGAGGACCTTGACACAGGACCTTCATATGAGGACCATCATTTCTGATAGAATTGGGAACAAACAGACTCCTCATTCCAGCACTAAGTGTCCAACAAACACAGACATCACTTCAACACCTGATAAACTCCAATGAACAAATAGACATGCAGGGCACCAGTCTAGTGAGGACCAGTGGTTGCTAGGCAGTTTCTGGATCCCAGGTTCCAGAACAGCTTCTATCCCAGTTCTATCTGCCTGTTAAATCAAGCAACCTAAACTGTTTCCATCAGACTTTTAGAACATCACTGATTTTTTTTTCCTTTTATGATCTTTTACCACTTTGCATGTTTTATTGATGTCCTTATGATATATTTTACTGTTTGTGTGTACGTACCACAGGAGGTTGGTAGGACCTTAGTTGGGGAGGACAGGCTTGTAATGACTGGAGCGGATTGAGTGGAATGGTATCAAATACATAAAATACATGGTTTCCATGGTTTCCATGCGTTTGATGCCATTTAATTGGCTCCGTTCCAGCCATTATTATGAGCCGTCCTCCCCTCAGCAGCCTCCTCTGGTATGTACTGTCCTATATGAGCTCCAACAAGGAATTACAATGGATGTATTACTTTTAATACCTACAAATGGCAAATAAACTACTTGAACTCCTTATGAGTGTCTGCAGCCGACTAGGCTGTTGCCGTCTGACAAGATGCCATCTGACATCACAGGAATATTCTGCAAATGTTGATGAATCCACCCAAAGCAACATGCAGTCTTTCCACTAGACTCCCATGAAGTTATAGTGGGACGTTATGAGTTGACGTTAAGGTAACATACTCAGAACAGACTGCACTTGTTTTATATTGTTTTAGATGTATCCTCTGTTTAACCATTTAAACTCTTACAATAACACTGTTAAAATACCAATGTGATAATTTGTTGAATATATTTTATGTTGAAAAATAAATTTTACAATTATATATGGACATATTCTCCATAATTGCACAATTGTACATGGATATATTGTACTTTTCATAATAAAACATACTTTAAACAAGAAAAAGCAATTTCGTTATCGATTTTACATTGTCCTCTCCCAGTCACAGGTTGACTTTTGTCATGAATCTTGCCCTGGAGGCAGAACTGCACGATTTCCTCTAGATATGCCAGCTGCACAGTCAAAATTGGCTATATCGTAAACATTTGTGGAAAATAATTGTGTTTTATGGTTTTAATTTAAGGTAAGGATTAGCAGTGAGGTTAAGGTTAGCATTAAAATCAGATATTAGTACTTTATGCCTGTGCCAGCTAGTGACCACTTTGCAGAACTGCCTCCAGGGCAAGATTCATGACAATAAATGCCAACCTGCCTCCCAGTCATCCCCTCCCTATCTCTACAAGGCTGCAGAACATGCAAGCTAGTGATGCGGGGGTTGGCTCATAACCCACAGTCCCCAGGCGGGTGGGTGGCAGGCAGGTTCAATACAGAGAAAACAATAGACTACATAAGAAAAATCCATCAATGGATCATTATTGTGCAATTTACACTAAGTGGACAAAACATTAAGGACACCTGCTCTTTCCATGACAGACTGAGCAGGTGAATCCAGGTGAAAGCTATGATCCCTTATTGATGTCACTTGTAGATGAAGGGGACGGGACAGGATGTTTAAGCCTGGAGACAATTGAGACATGGATTGTGTGTGTGTGCCATTCAGAGGGTGAATGGGCAAGACAAAATATTGAAGTGCCTTTGAACGGGGCATGGTAGTAGGTGCCAGGCACACCGGTTTGTGTCAAGAACTGCAACGTTGCTGGGTTTTTCACGCTCATGGTACACCACACAAAGGACATCCAGCCAACTTGACACAAGAATTGGCGTCAACATGGGCCAGCATCCCTGTGGAACGCTTTCAACACCTTGTAGAGTCCATGCCCCGACGAATTGAGGCTGTTCTGAGGGCAAAAGTGGGGAGGTAACTCAATATTAGGAAGGTGTTTGATATAACGTCTTTTGATACAGCATTTTATTAATGTCTTTAAAGTCATCAGCTGTAGGTGAGAGAGAAGAGAAGGACACGCCATGTGTTGTGTCGGTCACGGATGGGGGGCCAGAAGGTCGGCGTGCCAAGATAGATTAGGGGCCACTGTTGCTAATCTTAGAAAGAGTACGTGATGGAATGGCCTGGCTAGGGTGCCACACGATACTATGTATGGGGATCCTATTGTAGGAGATGAGTGACACTCAATAATGGTGGGATGGAAGTAGCTCGGAGAGCATTATATAAACTGAGAGGTTTTCTATGGAAGTCATTCAGATGACAAGAGGCTGAGCCCGTACCGCTTGTCATTGAATCCAGTACTGTAACCATTAAATAACAATGAATCAACTCTCCATCTAAGTGGTCGACTACTCTCTTACATCCTGAAGTACGAGATACCAGAGAAACTGGTCATAACAGATTTGAGTCTAAACGAACAGGATGCAGTTTACAGCCGAACTAACAGGGAAGCAGACTTTCATTTTGTTAATAGGTTAAATTCACTAATTTACTCCAAGTAGGGAAAGGATGGTGGGGTTGAAAAGTAATAAAGGGGAGTATATATATAAAAAAATATATATATAAAAAAAAAATAAAAAATAAAACATGGGGGATTGGAAGTGATGCAGACAATTACATTGATAGAAGATACAATCTATCTGCAATATTAAGCTGATCCATTCCCCCCCCCCAAAAAAATAAAAAATAAATAAATAAAATAAAGGTTAAATTCTGCTTATCTGTGGTAAAGCTGAGCTGTAACGAATGTTTAAAATGCAATATTTTGTTGAGGGGAACAGATGAGTGGTATTCAAGTACGTAAACAGATGTAAGGAGAAGTAGCAAATAAGACAATAACATGGTGCTGTGATTCAACAACAAATGCTCAGAGCGATCATGTTGAATCATGGCACCAATGACAAAATAGGCAAACTACATTTTAATAAAGATCAAGTTGGGGATTTGATTCAAGTATTTGATTACTAATATTGGATGAACTAATAAAAGTAATGGATAGCCAACTTAGTAGACCGATATCTGGAAAAACAGTCTCCATTAAGAGTAAATCAGAGCTTAATTTTACCTCGAAGAGAGAGAAAGGAAACAACGAAATTATTACAGACAAATCCGCATTTAAAACAAGTATCTTTTAAAAGTAGTGAAAATCAGACAATGTGCAAATGGATGTTAAGTAAATGAGGATTTTTCTATGTGGAACTATAACTTAGTGATTTATCAGCATGGACAGATAATGACTATCCTCAAACTGGTGGTTTTAAAAGGGTTAAATTACAAGTAGAGCGAAAGTATATAATTGATAATACAGCCATAAGCTACCCGAAATGGGAATTAAATGACATGAAAGAGGTGTATAAATCATGGGATTTAATGAGTGCACAACGGACTGTAAATGTCATTAGGAAGGAGGAAAAGTCAGTTAAGAAATTAGGTAATTTGGCAATGGAACAACATAATCTACCTTATGAAAAGAGTCAGTCCACAAGGGGCTATAAAAGGATCTGAAAGTATGAAAGGAATTTATCCACAGTTAGCGAACTCTATTCAGCCTCCAGCTTCTAGTACAGGGGAAGACGTAGAAGAGGATAGTGACAATATGATTGGTTATATCCACAGTTAGCGAACTCTATTCAGCCTCCAGTTTATAGTACAGGGGAAGACGTAGAAGAGGATAGTGACAATATGATTGGTTATATCCACAGTTAGCGAACTCTATTCAGCCTCCAGCTTCTAGTACAGGGGAAGACGTAGAAGAGGATAGTGACAATATGATTGGTTATATCCACAGTTAGCGAACTCTATTCAGCCTCCAGCTTCTAGTACAGGGGAAGACGTAGAAGAGGATAGTGACAATATGATTGGTTATATCCACAGTTAGCGAACTCTATTCAGCCTCCAGCTTCTAGTACAGGGGAAGATGTAGAAGAGGATAGTGACAATATGATTGGTTATATCCACAGTTAGCGAACTCTATTCAGCCTCCAGCTTCTAGTACAGGGGAAGACGTAGAAGAGGATAGTGACAATATGATTGGTTATATCCACAGTTAGCGAACTCTATTCAGCCTCCAGCTTCTAGTACAGGGGAAGACGTAGAAGAGGATAGTGACAATATGATTGGTTATATCCACAGTTAGCGAACTCTATTCAGCCTCCAGCTTCTAGTACAGGGGAAGACGTAGAAGAGGATAGTGACAATATGATTGGTTATATCCACAGTTAGCGAACTCTATTCAGCCTCCAGCTTCTAGTACAGGGGAAGACGTAGAAGAGGATAGTGACAATATGATTGGTTATATCCACAGTTAGCGAACTCTATTCAGCCTCCAGCTTCTAGTACAGGGGAAGACGTAGAAGAGGATAGTGACAATATGATTGGTTATATCCACAGTTAGCGAACTCTATTCAGCCTCCAGCTTCTAGTACAGGGGAAGACGTAGAAGAGGATAGTGACATATATGATTGGTTATATCCACATTTAGCAAACTCTATTCAGCCTCCAGCTTCTAGTACAGGGGAAGACGTAGAAGAGGATAGTGACAATATGATTGGTTATATCCACAGTTAGCTATCTCTATTCAGCCTCCAGCTTCTAGTACAGGGGAAACAGATAACTTTGAGACCAAACGGTGGTGTGAGGAATGCAGGCCATTGTGGTTCCAAAGGTTTGGTAGAGCTTTAGACACGGCAGGAAGAAGGTTTAGAGGTCATACAGGACGAATAAACACTGACAAAATTTTATACTAGAGAGTGGGTGAAAAATGAATATAAAATGATTTTTTCAATAATCAAAACAAAAACCAAAATGTCGATTTAAACAATAGATTAGCAAATAAAATGATGTAATTTTTGGTTGAAGCAGGGGAAGGATAATAATGGAGGAAGAGGAAGGTCCAATGGTAATTCCAGAGGAGGAAGAAGGAGCTTTAACAGAGACAGGGATACTTGCAATTATTGTAAACACTGGGGACATTGGGTTGGAGACTGTAACGTTAGAATACAGGATGAGGAGAGACGAAGATATGGAGATAGAGAGAGGGGAAATTGGACTCCGGCCCAACCGCACCCTAATTCCCAGAATACACCTAGAGAGGAGAAGGCCGGGTAATCTATTATGGGGACAATGACATACAACACCGATAAGCAGGGGGGAGGTTAAACACATGATCAATGCACCACAACACCGATAAGCAGGGAGGAGGTTAAATACATGATCAATGCACCACAACACCGATAAGCAGGGAGGAGGTTAAATACATGATCAATGCACCACAACACCGATAAGCAGGGAGGAGGTTAAACACATGATCAATGCACCACAACACCGATAAGCAGGGAGGAGGTTAAATACATGATCAATGCACCACAATTGCATATTTCGGTTAGCCCATTAGAAATACCACAGCTAAGTTTATGTGTATCTGGTAAAATAATTCAATTTCTAATAGATACAGGGGCAACTATGTTATGTTTAAGGCAACAAGATTGAAGGTGTCCTTTAAGTAATCAGAAAGTCCAGTCTATTGAAATTAGTGGAACTACGCAAATGTATCCTATATCTCTCCCATTACAAATTGATTTGGAAGATATTATTTTTCAACATTCATGTATAGGAAGCGCTGCTACTCCTATGGCGTTAATGGGAAGAGACTTTTAAGTTAACTCAATGCGACCATTTTATGTTCACCAGATGGCATCAAGGTACATGGAACAACATCGGCTATTTTATGAACAAAGAGCAGGAAGTCATTTTAATCTGAAAGGGTGCATAATAAATTATATGAATGTGTTTATGATCATTTGATATCAGTTTGGATAATACGCTTTGATATAAAATTATATTGTGGTTCCGTACATCAATGCCAATCATATAATATCAAGGAGTGGTATGGAGAGCGTGAGGTTATTTTAGAGTGTAGTGGAAAAGTATATGTTTTAATGAGAGGCTTGACTTTGACGGAGTTTCCTGAAGGTTAGAGAATTGGTGAGGATCCAATGACAGGAAGGTCAGTGTCCTTGACACTAAAGTCTGGTTGTTTTGGTTCCGCTGGGAGTTTGTTTGAAGAAGTTGATTTGTGTCGATTAAGAATCGGAAGAAAAAAAACAGGAAAGGATTGTTTGATGTGAGTACCTAGGAGTTTCTAACGTTCTATATGGAGTATGTGACGATGTGAAAATAGGATGAATTTTATGTGTGTGTAATCGATTACTAGAGAGGTGATAAAGTGATCATTTGAATAATATGTATGTATTAACTTGCTCACCCTAACGTAGACGTACTTCAGGAAATCATAAACAAAAGTTTTCTGAGTATGGATAATTTGATAGAGATAAGGTTTAAGAAATGAACTACCCATAAGGAGTGGAATTTATAGAGTCATTGGGCTATTTGTGGGATTTATTTGTCATTTCAATAGCATTGTGTAAATGGAATAGAGTAAAATCTGGGTTTCTGAGTGTAATTCAACTGTTACTATGTGTTGCTTAGACAGATACTACAAAGTATTTGGTTTGGTGATGTAGAATGGAAGATTTAGCAACGTGATTGGTTCAAATTGAAAGACACAATTATTTAACAGGAATAGTGAGACAATTTCGAGGTATTCCTTTTTTTTGCGTTGCCTAATGCTTTGCTAGATTAAACGATAGAGAACGGTGACGTAATGTCAATCAATAAATTGGATATTAATACTATGGATACAAATTCAATATATGCTGATCAACTACAGCAAGTGTTTGGTTTGTTACCTGTAGCCTACTCAGAAAGGACAGTTACCCAGATCTGCTGACTTCTAATAATGGAGGATTGGTGGTTTTCATAAGAGCTGTGGCTATGATCTTAGTTGATAACAGGGGATACTAATAGTATAGTGACGAAGCACAGGGAAGAGAGGGTGTTTTCTTAATGGGAAGTGAAGCAATGGGATAAAAAAGCTGTTGGAAAGAAGCAGAGTATGAAAGATAACATTAACTGAGGAATATAGAAACTTTTAGCTGAGGTAACTACAGAAATATTACTGACACAATATCCTAACAGATAAACTGAACCCAAACATGAAGCTACTACAGCCATCTAGGATTGTTAAAGTTGTAAAGTTAGTTTTTTAAACCCTACGATAGAGGGAAAGGCAGAACGCTGTTTGAGAATGGTTTTTATTTGTTGTTTGGAGAGTTTCTAGGTGTTGATCTGTGGGTGTTAGCAACTGGGGTTGGCTGAACGTGAGAGAGCTGTAAGTGTCATAATGGGTTCAGTTTGGTGTACCCGGATCACTGGTTGCTGTGGAAAGGGAGGAGGTAAAAGGGTGGTGAGTGTTAACGGTGAGAAATGGGGAGCTAGTTAGTGGTGTTAACTAGTAGCGTTTCCATTGGTGACGTAACTTGCTCTGCGACCTTGAAGTAGTTGTTTGCCTTGCTCTGCAATGTCGTGCCTTTTGTTGAATGACGGGTAATGGTGCGTTGAGGGTGACTGTTGTTAATGTGTGCAGAGGGTCCCTGGTTCAAGACCATGTAGGGAAGGAAGCAAAACTGTTACATTGATGCTGTTGACCTAGATCACTGGGTGAATTGATAATATTATACAAAAGAGATTGTCGTACCAACCCATGGCGGCTAGGATAACATGGTAGTTTAAGTGGCATGTTTTATGTGTTTTGACTATAACTTAACAATAATTTGTCACCTGCTAAAGTACCGTTAGATGGAAAGACAGTGATAGAGGATAATAGAGATTGTAGAGGGTTTTCTGTGTTAAAAGGAAAGTATGTTAATTGGGAGATGAGAAATGTCGAATTGGATTGTTTGAAAAGGAAAGTAGGTTAATTGGAAGATGAGAAATGTCGAATTGGATTGTTTGAAAAGGAAAGTAGGTTAATTGAGAGATGAGAAATGTCGATTTGGATTGTTTGAAAAGGAAAATAGGTTAATTGAGAGATGAGAAATGTCGAATTGGATTGTTTGAAAAGGAAAATAGGTTAATTGAGAGATGAGAAATGTCGATTTGGATTGTTTGAAAAGGAAAGTAGGTTAATTGAGAGATGAGAAATGTTGAATTGGATTGTTTGAGTTGACTAATATTAAAATAATGCTGTCTTATTATGTGATATGTTATGCAAATATGTTATTAGGTAGTAGTGGTTTGTGGATAGAATTTACTGATGCCATCTACTAACAGATTAGCCTCTATAAAGTCTTTGGATGTATTTGAAGTGTGATTATAGTGTGTTCTGTGTTACTCCTTTGTCAATCCAATACTAACTGAATAGTGAATGAATGCATTTACAGTGAATCAATCAATCAATACAGTGTGATTATAGTGTGTTCTGTGTAATTCCTTTGTCTTTTCCAATACTAACTGAATGGTGAATGAATGTATTTGCAGTCAATCAATCAATCAATCAATACAGTGTTTGAACAAAACTCAACTCCAGATGAAGAACTGGGACAAGCTACAAATCTCATTGTGGAGTAGGCCACATGTTATGAAGATGGTTAAAGCTCCTAAACTGAATTACATCATCAGCATGTTTCCACTGTCCATACCTGCCTACACCTTTAACACCATAGACAAAATGATTCATTTGGACTATTAAAAGGGCCAGGATGAACCAAGCTAGATTACAGGTAAAGACTTAGAAGGGAGGATTAAAGCTCCCTAACATGTAATTATAGCAAGAAGCCTTTATAACTGCCCAGATAGGCTCTCTTTATTGAGAACTCTAATAGGCCAATTTGGGTTGACATGGAAGAAGAACATAATGCCCCATTTGGAGCATCATGTTATCTGAGTCAACACTTAAATGTGGGACTGCAGAATCCCATAATGTCCCATACTAAGAAATATGGCGTCAGATAAATAAGAGACAGACATCTTCACCTTTCCTGACAAGCTCTGCTTCTTTATGGAACAACCATAAATACAAATGAGCAGGAAAGGTGGTTGTCTGGAAAGACACATTTTTTTTTCACTTTTGCTTCATGTGTCAACTTTAATTTGAGTGTGGCTGTGGAAGACTGGTCCCTTGATGATGTCTGCAAGTGGCTGAGTACCAATGATCTCCATGATTCCATCCCATCATTCCAAGGTTCACAATCTTTCTGAAGAATGCCAACTCTCTTCTATTGTCCACTTTGCAACGAGCATACTTTCTCTGTGTCCAGACGACTCACACACATCGGCCTCTATCACCAGCATGAACCACATTTTCTAATTACCTGTGGACATAATGGGTGTGGGAAAACAAATATATGTTTCAGAACCTATCAGTCACACATCTACCAAAACCACAGAGCTTTCAAGCGCCAATCTAGATGAGAATTACCCTCATGATGAATTTGAGATTAGGACTGATCCCATTGAAGATGTTGTAACGGTTTTGACTTGAGGTTATTTATAGGGGTGCCAGGTAGGTTGTGCCTACCAGAGAAAGCATGGGTTTCTCCTTTTAGTTTGGGAGGGAATGAGTCCCATCTGGTCCGTCAAGTCACACCAATACAAAGGACTTATGTAAAAGTCAAGATGGAAATATACTTTTCATAAACCCCTTAAAACCTTGGAAAGACCTTCAAACAAGTGTATTCTTTTGCGTGGTTGTATTAACAACATAAATGATCACACACACCCACACACAACAATATAACAAATCAATGCACTTATGTTCATTTAGAAATGTCCTGTACCTCGGGCATAAAAAAGAGTCCAGCCCGGTAAATAAGTTCAGTGACTCAAGTGACCTTAGTCCCGCAACGTTTGTCCGTAGCATAAACCCAGTATATTCATACACTCAAAATAACACTTATTTTGTAACACAACTATAAAGCGTATCAAAGACTACCCACAGAATAATACGTCCTCACAACTACATAAATCACAGTATACATCACCCCAAACAAATGAAATACCGTGTACAAAAAGTTGTAGTCAGTCGGTCAGTCAGACAATCCGCCAACAGCTCTCCAGCGGAGAAAAGGCCACGAAAACCAACGGAGAGTTGTAGTCCACAGACGCACAGAGTGGATCCAATCCTGGGTAAACTCGCTTTAAGGCTACAAAACACACTGTAAGGCAACAAAACAAACGTAATGGCGAAGCTTTATGAACTGAAGGTAGTACACATCCTCATTCATGTCTCAATCACAACTTCCTCTTTTGCGCAGCTGATGCTGGCTATTTAATGGGGAATTAAAGGGGAAGCGCCCTATTAGAAGGAGAAGCACTGAGACGGTTCAGAAATATTCAGGGCCGTCACACACCCCCTCCCCTGGAAAAAGCCGACCATTGCCGGGAAGGCAGATCTTGGTCGGGGAAACCGAGAAAGGTCTCCTCATCACTTTCCTCTACAAAAATATTCATTACTTTTTGGCGCTCACGCTCCTCAGCTGAGGGGTCACAGGCATTAAGCCGTGAGACTTCTGGGTCTGGGAATCCGAGAAAAGTCTCCCTACTTTCCTCTTCAAAGATCTCCAGGACCTTGCGGCGCTCAATCTCCTCCAATTCCTCAGCCGAGGGTAACAGGCCTTAAGGCGTGAGACATGGACAACGCGCATATCTTCACCTGTGTCCTCTTTCACCACTCGGTAGTTCAAAGGGCCCATCTGCTCCACAATCCTATATGGTCCTTGCCATTTAGGAGCGAGCTTGGCCGAGAAGAATTGTTCAGCTTTCGAGTAAGGATGAGAGCGAAGCCACACCCGATCACGAAGCTGGAACTGCATGTCTCGTCTGTTCTTATCATAATTTCTCTTCTGCTTGAGTCGAGCCTGGATCATGTTCCTTGAGACAAGAGCTCTCAAGTCGTGGAGATGGACTACCTGGTCATAGCAAGCAGCGTCTGGAGTAAGCTGCTGGGGCTGTAGCACCATATCCAAGGGTCCTCGGAGGAGACGACTTAGGTTCAGCTCTGCAGGTGTGACTCCAGTGGACTCTTGCACAGCAGAATTCAGGGCAAATCGAAACTCGTGAAGGTGCTTGTCCCAGTGTTTGTGCTGGGTCCCTACATAGGAGGCAACCATTGTCTTCAAGGTTCGATTTACTCTCTCAGTGAGGTTGGTCTGTGGGTGATAGGCTGTGGTCAACTTCTGTCTCAGGTTCCATCTTTGGCAGGTCTCTCCAAAGAGATCAGAGACAAATTGGGAACCTCGATCAGACAGGATGTAATCAGGCACTCCCCAGCGAGTCAGGCTCTCTTTCGTAAGGATGTTAGAGACGGTCCTCGCTGTGGCCTGACGCAGGGCAAAGAGCTCAACCCACTTGGAATAGTAATCAACAAAAACAAGCATGTACACATTCTGATTGGAGCTTCTAGGAAATGGACCCATCAAATCCACTCCTAACATTTCCCAAGGTCGGGTAACCACAGTTTGCTGCAACTTGCCAGCAGGTTTTCTACCTTCTGGTTTGTACATTTGACAAACCTGACAGTTTCGGATATGTGACTTCACATCCATGCTCAGATGTGGCCAGTACAGTAATGCTTGCAAACGTTTGTAGGTTTTGAACCTGCCCAAATGACCAGCTAATGGGTCTTCATGGAAATGTTGAAGCAGTTGAAGGCGTAGAGTTTCAGGTATGTACATTTGGTAGAGTGTTCTGTGAGGTAGTTGTACAACTCGGTAGACTTTGTCTTCAATGATGGTCAGCTTTGTGGTAGGGTTGACCATCTTTTCTCCATCTTCCAGGATAGTCTGGTACAAAGCCTGTACTTCGGGATCATCCTGTTGGGCTTTCCAAATGACCTCATCAGAGATGGGAAAGTCAGTTTTGGGTGAGTCTCGACTGCTAGACAGGACAGTAGCACATGTAAGATGAGGGCCACCATTACCACAAGCAGGAGCTCTGGATAAGGCATCTGGAACAGTGTTGTATTTTCCTTTCCTGTATTCTACTGCAAAGGTGAACTCTTGCAACCGTAGAGCCCATCTGATGAGCCTGGTGCTTGGTTTGTTGGTCTTGAACACCCACACAAGGGAGGAATGGTCAGTGACCACAGTGAAGTGTCTTCCCTCCAGGTAGTACCTCCACTTTTCCAAAGCCCAGACAACTGCAAGGCACTCTTGCTCGGTTGTGGAGTAGTTCCGTTCTGCTCCATTCAATGTCCGACTGGCGAACGCTAGCACTTCTTCAGTACCAAGTCCAGTCTGTTGGACTAGGACAGCACCAAGTCCAACATCACTTGCATCAGTGTAAACAACAAAAGGGAAATCAAAGTTGGGATAACCCAAAATGGGAGGTGTGACGAGGTGTCGTTTCAGGGTTTCAAAGGAGTTCTGGCACTCTGCCGTCCATCGGAATTTCGCTCCTTTTCGCTTCAACCCGTTGAGGGGTTCTGCCACCTGGGAGAAGTTCCACACAAACCGATGGTACCATCCAGCCATCCCAAGGAACCGTTGAAGGGCCTTGAGTGTGGTTGGCACAGGGAAGTCTTGTACAGCCTTGGTCTTTTCAGGATCCACATGAATACCATCACAAGACACAATATGGCCAAGGAACTTCAGGGAGGTTTGGCAGAAGTTGCTCTTCTTCATGTTCACTGTCAGACCAGCTTCTCTTAGCTTGTCCAACACTGCTTGAAGGTCTTGAAAGTGTTGCTCTCTGTTCTGGGAGTAGATAATTATATCGTCCAGGTAGACGAAACATATCTTCCCTTTGAGCTCACCTAACGCAATCTCCATGAGTCTTTGGAAAGTGGCAGGTGCATTCTTTAATCCAAAAGGCATCACCTTAAAGGAAAACAAGCCCTCAGCACAGACAAAAGCAGTCTTGTCCTTGCTTTCCTGGTCCATCTCAACCTGCCAATAGCCACTATTGAGGTCAAGGGTAGTGAACACAACAGCGCCAGACAATGACTCCAGGATCTCGTGGATGGTGGGAAGAGGATAGGCATCAGTCTGGGAAACATTGTTGGTCTTCCTATAGTCCACACAAAATCTAAGACCACCGGTCTTTTTTTGGAATGAGGACAACAGGAGCAGCCCAGGGAGAGGAGGAACGTTCTATTATATCTTGTGTCAACATATCATTAATGAGTCCCTTTTGGATGATTAGCTTCGCTGGGGACAAACGATATGGCTTTTGCTTGATCGGCATTTCCTGGGTAAGGAATATTTTGTGCTTCAGGAGTCCGGTGCGTCCTAGCTTTGAAGTACACACATCAGCATTATTCTGCAGCTGTTCCAACAGCCTTAACTCCTCTGGCTGTTCCAGCTGAGCTCTTCTTACAGCCTGTAAAAGGAGATCATCAGAAGGATTACCCAGGGTTAGTGGTACCGGAGCAACGGCAGAGAAGACTGCCACATTTGGACCCCAATCATGTAACTTTGTAACTTCTGATTGGAAGAAATGCTTCTTGCTCGGATTGTTTGGAAACCAGTAGCAATTGTGTGCGATATCAATCTGGACACCACTGAAGTACATGAAATCAATTCCCAACAGGACAGGAAAAGCAAGGTTCTTGGTTTGTAGGATAACCGAAGGAATCATATAGGAGCGGTTACACAGGCGGAACTCCACCTCACTCCATCCAAGTGGTCGTTTAGCCTCACCGTCAGCCAGATACAGTGGACCTTCTGTCCACGGCTTCAAGTTGTATTTTGGACCTTGAACCTCCTTCCACAGTTTCTCATTGAGCAGTGTGTAGGATGACCCGGTGTCCAGGATGGCTCTTCCTGTCCATGGTCCTATGGACAGGGGTAACACCAGCTGGTGTGGTATTAACTGAAAGGAAGGGGATGTCGGCGGGGGGGGCGTAGGCAGTGACTCTTGAGGTTTCAGCTCTGGTCAAAGCACCCAGAGTAGGATGGTCGTTCCTGCGAAGTGTGTTAGGTGTGTTGGCCTGTTGTGATTTGTGGTTTCTGGAAGGGTTTACTTGATACGGTCTTGGACATGTAGCTGAAGAATGTCCCTTGTGGCTACATCTCCAACAGAACATGGGAGGCGTCTTGGCTGGAGACTCTGGCTGTGGTTGATGATCTGGCTTGGGTAACTGTTTGGGTGTCTGTTTCTTTCTCTGTTCATATTGCTGTTGGCATTCTCTGTCCTTCTCGAACTGCTGTCCCAGGCGAACCAGTCCATCGACAGTGGTGACTCTTTCTCTGAGTTGACTGGCTAGTAGTGGGTTGATGTTCTTCAAGATCAACTTAATGACCTCTTCCTCCTCAATGCCAGGTTTCCACCTTCTGCACAGGGAGTGGTAACCGTATGCAAAGTCACGGATATTCTCATTCTCCCTTTGCACTCGGTTCCTGACTCTGTCTGCCAGCTCATCTGTGTAGTCCTCAGACAGAAATGCAGAGGAAAACTTGGCCTCAAAGTCAGCCCAGGAGGTAGTGGTGAGACGTGCCACATCCCACCAGTCTCGAGCTGTCCCATGCAACACATTCCTCAATGTGGCAAGGAGTTCTTCGTCAGCCAGGGGATTGAGGGCAAGAAAGTCATGACATCTTTCCAGATACATTAGCGGATCAGGACTGTCATCCTTTTTCCCAAAGGTGGGAAATTGCAATTTAATGGGCATCGCTCCCACATGACGTCTACTCAAATCACCATGAACAAAAGAGCTAGGAGGGATTGAGGAAGTAGAGGGTGAGGGAGTTATGGGACCATGAAAATGAACACCAGGATGCATGGTGGATTGCATCCTGCAAGGGGTGGCTGCAGCATGGCCTTGTCTTGGCTGTTCTGAGGTGCCCGCTTGGCCCTCAGTGGTCTGAACAGAAGTGGACACAAGAGAAGCTCTGTGCAAGGAGTTGTGCCTAATGGAGGCCATGTCAACAGACACATCATCCAACATTTTAACACAATTAGAGAGCGCCGTCTGCAAGTGGTCTACAGTGTTAACCAGGGGAGAAAATACAGAATTGACGTCCTTGAGGACCTCAGTGTGATGATGTTGCAGGCGCCACTGGAGAGTGGCAGTGAGTTGGCTTTGTTGGTAGTCAAACTGCCTGTCCATGGCACCAGTAATTTCCTGTCTTCCACTCTCACTGAGCTCTGTCAGAGTGTGGGTTAGAGTACTCAGTGAGTTTCTGAATTCCATGGCACTCTGTTGTTGCTCTACACTCAGACATTTGAATTTATGATGGATTAGAGTTTGGAGATGTTGTTGAGTCTTACGAATATCAAGGATATCACCTTGAAGTTGTAAGACTACAACCTCTGGAGATAAACCAGACAATGGAGGACGGTTGGGCGTCAGAGGGAGGGCTAGCTCAGTACTTTCACACAGATCCATGTCAATAAGTGAGTTACTAGTTAGACCTGTGGCCTGTGGTCCAGACCGAGCATTTAGCTTCCCAGGGCTCTGGCCCAAATCAACTCCATTATTTCCATTCACATTATGATTTGTATTGTTGGCTCGGTAGTCAGAATGGCCCTGTGTATTCCCATTGACAGGTAGGATATGGATGAGCACATTTTCTTGTAGTGAATCCATTATTTTAATTCCACTCAAAAGATTTGCTTTGGTTAGTTCTCAATGTTCAAGCCCCACGTTGGGTGCCATTTTTTATGTAACGGTTTTGACTTGAGGTTATTTATAGGGGTGCCAGGTAGGTTGTGCCTACCAGAGAAAGCATGGGTTTCTCCTTTTAGTTTGGGAGGGAATGAGTCCCATCTGGTCCGTCAAGTCACACCAATACAAAGGACTTAGGTAAAAGTCAAGATGGAAATATACTTTTCATAAACCCCTTAAAACCTTGGAAAGACCTTCAAACAAGTGTATTCTTTTGCGTGGTTGTATTAACAACATAAATGATCACACACACCCACACACAACAATATAACAAATCAATGCACTTATGTTCATTTAGAAATGTCCTGTACCTCGGGCATAAAAAGAGTCCAGCCCGGTAAATAAGTTCAGTGACTCAAGTGACCTTAGTCCCGCAACGTTTGTCCGTAGCATAAACCCAGTATATTCATACACTCAAAATAACACTTATTTTGTAACACAACTATAAAGCGTATCAAAGACTACCCACAGAATAATACGTCCTCACAACTACATAAATCACAGTATACATCACCCCAAACAAATGAAATACCGTGTACAAAAAGTTGTAGTCAGTCGGTCAGTCAGACAATCCGCCAACAGCTCTCCAGCGGAGAAAAGGCCACGAAAACCAACGGAGAGTTGTAGTCCACAGACGCACAGAGTGGATCCAATCCTGGGTAAACTCGCTTTAAGGCTACAAAACACACTGTAAGGCAACAAAACAAACGTAATGGCGAAGCTTTATGAACTGAAGGTAGTACACATCCTCATTCATGTCTCAATCACAACTTCCTCTTTTGCGCAGCTGATGCTGGCTATTTAATGGGGAATTAAAGGGGAAGCGCCCTATTAGAAGGAGAAGCACTGAGACGGTTCAGAAATATTCAGGGCCGTCACAATGTCATGAGCGATGTAGAGAGTCTGCCAGAGGCTGAATATGTTCAAGCCACAGAGATCAACACTGAGCAGCTAATTGAAGGTCTCAAAATCAATATCTGTCTTTTTATTTTGAAAATCAGGAAAGAACACTGCATCCCAGCTACGGTACAGAATAGCATTGTTGAGGACCTCAGAACCATTTTTGATGCATTTATGACACACTACAGTGATCCCCTCAGGTTTCATCTTACAAATAAGCAAATACATGTGGATGAAGATGGGACTTGCTTAACAACTCTGCAGTATTTGAGGAATGCATTAGATGCATAAGCTCTGAGTGGTTGCTGGAGCATTACTGTGTGAAAGAATTGGGCATGGTCCGGCCAATTGAAGTACCACTGAGCAACAGAGAAGGTTATACAACAAGGTGATTTCAATCCAGCTACATGGTCCCCAGGCTATATTAATATAAAGAGACATGAGACAAAACAATCATAATGAATCAGATTACATGGACAGGGGGACCTGATCCTGGGTCAGCACTCCTCCTCTGGGACACTTCCCAGGAGTCACCAGGACCAAGAAACATAACACTTACTGTTGGAAAGTCTAGTTACAGCAGGTGTTTACTGCCATCTAGTGGAAGATACTAATAAAACACTTTATTATCAGGGTGGGGAGATGGCTGAGTGAAACAGAAAGTAAATGTGTTTTTTTGTACACGATTCATTTTGAGACAACACTATATGGAGAGAACAAAAAAATAAAGTAAGTATTTCTAAGTATTTCTGAACAATAATCTGTTTTAAAGGACAGAGTATGTGAGTGAATACCTGGAATGCGATATTACTAGTTAGTAGAACTGCCACTTGAGCTGAGTTGCTGACAGACAGCAGTTTTCAAAGTGGAAACTAATCAGTAGGCCTACATGTTATTTAGATTGTCATTAAGGAGACACCTATTTTACAACCCTTATTCCATGAAACATATTAACGCTGTAGAACTGATGCGCATCAAGAAATAAGGTGACAAATCACAGGAAAACTACTTTAGGCACTCTAGAGCACGTTAGATACATTCTGTCGGAGGTGGTTTAAACTGAAATCTAATGTCGACTTTGCTTATGGAAAACCATATCATGCCAAGGTTTTTACACATGCTCAGTTGTTGGGTCTCTCGAGTGGAAATTTGAAATGAAAGTTATTGAACTTCCTCATGTGCTTCTGTTATGAGAAAAACTCCACAATGAAACTGACATTAATTGTGGAGAATGATAGATATGTTGGCCATCAAGTAGCCTATTAATTGTTATGCCTGTCTAGGCTACTGTAGCCTGCCATTTTATACTATAAATATGTTGAAATGACTGGAGTCGTTGCAAATCATTTTGTGCCACTTGTGTAGCCAACCTGGAGCTGGCAAACAGATGTAATAAATAGCCTTTAACTTCAGTTTATTGTTGTTGTAGCCTCGTGTTATTATGTAATTATTAATGGCCGTGTTTAGTTCATTCAATTGGAAGTTATCAAGTGTCACCATGGTCACAGTTCTATCTCAATTGCTGATCAGATGTTAGAATGCATTAGATTGAAGGTAACAGTCAGCCAGATTAGGCTACAGGTATAAAAATAACCTGGCTGTTGCTGACAAGCATGGGCCTATTCAGTTCATATCCATATTATTAATATTTGATTAATTGATTGAAATTAC